>NC_085846.1:118477583-118725083 GCF_035594765.1 Anolis carolinensis
TATTATTATTATTATTATTACATAACAAACAAGATAGACATGCTGGATTTTGTATCACGAAATCACAAGTCAAACATTCCCAAGTGTCTAGGACTGTGTGATGTATTATTATTATTATTATTATTATTATTATTATTATTATTATTATTACACAACAAACAAGATAGACATGCTGGATTTTGTATCACGAAATCCCAAAGTCGAACACTTCCCAAGTGTCTAGGACTGTGTGATGTATTATTATTATTGTTGTTGTTATTATCATTATTATTATTATTACACAGCAAACAAGATAGACATGCTGGATTTCGTTTCACAAAACCACAAGTCGAACACTTCCCAAGTGTCTAGGACTGTGTGATGTATTTTCGGATGATGCTGCAAATCCCAGTCAGGTGGCCTTTTGCAGTTGGCAGATCGTAATTTTGTCAATGTCTATTGTTTCCAAATGCCGGCTGAGCTCTTTTGGCACGGCACCCAGTGTGCCCATCATCACCGGGACCACCTGCACTGGTTTCTGCCAGAGTCTTTGAAGTTCAATCTTGGGGTCCTGATAGCGGCTGAGTTTTTCCTGTTGTTTTTCGTCAATGCGACTGTCACCTGGGATGGCGACATCTATGATCCAAACCTTTTTCTTTTCCACAACTGTGATGTCTGGTGTGTTGTGTTCCAGAACTTTGTCAGTCTGGATTCGGAAGTCCCACAGTATCTTTGCGTGCTCATTTTCCAATACTTTTGCAGGTTTGTGATCCCACCAGTTCTTTTCTGCTGGGAGGTGGTACTTGAGGCATAAGTTCCAATGAATCATTTGGGCCACATAGTTGTGCCTCTGTTTGTAGTCTGTCTGTGCAATTTTCTTACAGCAGCTGAGGATATGATCCATGGTTTCGTCGGTTTCCTTGCACAGTCTGCATTTTGGGTCATCAGATGATTTTTTGATCTTATTATCAGTATTATATCGTAATACATTATAATATTATCAAAGTTATGATGTGTATAGATGTTTGACACAGAAGGGACCCACATGGGTTTGGGATTTGTACTGTACTGAGTCTTATTTAGGAGAGAAAATGTAAATATAATACTAAATAATTGACATTCATTCACAAAGGCACGCTTGAGAGATCAAGATATGCAAACACGCACCTGAAGCAAGTCAGACATAAATATAATAATAACTGGCATTCATTTGCAAACACACACCTGAGAGATCAAGGTGTGATTTCGAAGTGAAGCACCTGCAGGGTTTATGAGCCTTGCTTTGCCCACCTGCGATGGAGGAGGAGGAGGAGGAGGGATCACCTGAGGCTGGCCGGCTCTTCCTCGATCCCGGCCGAGGCCTTAATCCGGGCCACGTGCCCCGCGGCCCCCAGCAGAGCCTTGCTAAAAGGAGTAATCTGGCTTGAGCCTGGATTTCGAGGCCGGAGATTTGGAGCAGCGGCCGCAAGCACAGCATCGTGCACCATCAGATGGGCCGTCATCCGCCCCCCCCCCCCCCCCCACAGATGGCCATCCGACCCGTTTCTTGTGCGAGAAATAATGCACAGGAAAACACATTTTGCTCTAGTTACTCATAATAATAATAATAATAATAATAATAATAATAATAATAATAATAATTTGAAGTCAAAAATCAGAAACTCCTCAAAGCACAGCAGGCAAAAAACCAGTACAAGAAAGCCACACTACAAACTAGAGCTGACAGCTGGCACAACAAAACACTGCATGGAAAGTTCCTTGACAAAATTGAAGGAAAAGCTGATAAGGAGAAGACCTGGCTCTGGCTCACGAATGGGACCCTGAAGAAGGAGGCAGAAGGCCTGATCCTTGCAGCCCAGGAGCAAGACATCAGGACAAAGGCAATCAAGGCCAAGATCGAAAAATCAGCTGATGACCCAAAATGCAGACTGTGCAAGGAAACCGACGAAACCATGGATCATATCCTCAGCTGCTGTAAGAAAATTGCACAGACAGACTACAAACAGAGGCACAACTATGTGGCCCAAATGATTCATTGGAACTTATGCCTCAAGTACCACCTCCCAGCAATAAAGAACTGGTGGGATCACAAACCTGCAAAAGTATTGGAAAATGAGCACGCAAAGATACTGTGGGACTTCCGAATCCAGACTGACAAAGTTCTGGAACACAACACACCAGACATCACAGCTGTAGAAAAGAACAAGGTTTGGATCATTGATGTTGCCATCCCAGGTGACAGTCGCATTGATGAAAAACAACAGGAAAAACTCAGCCGCTATCAGGACCTCAAGATTGAACTTCAAAGACTCTGGCAGAAACCAGTGCAGGTGGTCCCGGTGGTGATGGGCACACTGGGTGCCGTGACAAAAGATCTCAGCCGGCATTTGGAAACAATAGACATTGACAAAATCACGATCTGCCAACTGCAAAAGGCCACCCTGCTGGGATCTGCACACATCATCCGAAAATACATCACACAGTCCTAGACACTTGGGAAGTGTTCGACTTGTGATTTTGTGAAACGAAATCCAGCATATCTATCTTGTTTGCTGTGTCATACAACGTCATTGTGTCAATAATAATAATTTTATTCTTATACCCCGCCCCATCTCCCCGAAGGGACTCGGGGCGGCTTACATGGGGCCAAGCCCGAACAGAACAATATAAAAACAAAACAATAAAACCAATCAATCAGACAATAAAAGCAAGTCATAAAAAACCACATACTCAATAAGTATCTCATCATACAGCAGGCATGGGCCAACTTGGGCCCTCCAGGTGTTTTGGACTCAGGGCCGACCCAAGGTAATTTTCAAGTGTAGGAGAACAGAATTTTGTCCCCCCCCCCCCCGAACCAATCACTGAAAAATAAAAGCGTTGGATAAGAGAAAATGTTGGACAATAAGGAGGGATTAAGGAAAAGCCTAAATAAAGAACAACACTCTGAAAACAGGGGAAATCCAGACAGGGCCAGCTAACACCTTCCAACCAAGGATGCCCCAGGGAGGAAGCAGCCAGACTTTGAATGTGCAAGGCCATTAAATGCTAATCAATAATAATAATACAGTAGAGTCTCACTTATCCAACATAAACGGGTTGGCAGATTGTTGAATAAGCGAATATGTTGGATAATAAGGAGAGATTAAGAAAAAGCCTATTAAACATCAAAATAGGTTATGATTTTACAAATCAAGCACCAAAACATAATGTTATACAACAAATTTGACAGAAAAAAGTTCATTATGCATTAATGCTATGTTGTAATTACTGTATTTACGAATTTAGCACCAAAATATCATGATATATTGAAAACATTGACTACAAAAATGTGTTGGATAATCCAGAACGTTGGATAAGTGAGTGTTGGATAAGTGAGACTCTACTGTAATAATAATAATAATAACTTTATTTTTATATCCCGCCCAATCTCCCCGAAGGGACTCGGAGCGGCTTACATGGGGCCATGCCCGACAACAATATAACAACAGCAATAAAACAATAAAACAAGGTCAGCAATAAAACAATGTCATATCAATAAAAACATAACATCAATAAACAGTTATAAAAGTCAGCGCACGGCATAAAATGGTTAAAAACAGAGCTAAAAATGCGGAGCTGGGCCCAGAGGAAAAACTGGCCAATTGCAACATTCACACTAGCCTCAAACAGACAAAAGCTCTTTCTCTCACCCTGGACTTTCCACAGATATATAAACCCCACTTACCTAGTTCCAACAGACCTCAGAACCTCTGAGGATGCCTGCCATAGATGTGGGTGAAACGCCAGGAGAGAATGCAGGAGTTGCCTCAATAGCGCCCCCTACAGGATGGCGCCAGAGGCAACTGCCTAGTTTGCCTCGTGGTTGAACCGCCCCTGTTTGGACTGCTGTTAGGCTGTTAGGAATGGTGGGAATTGGAGTCCAAAACACCTGGAGGGAGGGCCGAAGTTGGCCCAGGCCTGCTCTACACCAGGGGTCCCCAAACTAAGGCCCGGGAGCCGGATGCGGCCCTCCAAGGTCATTTACCTGGCCCCCACCCTCATTTATAATATAATATTTTATATCAGTTTTAATAATATAATATATTGTATATACATATGATATTGATAATAATATTATCATTTTATACAATATAATACTAATAATAATACCATATAATAATATTAATTATATGTTATAAATTACATATAATATTACAGTACAGTGATATAGTTCAATATAGTAATATATAATGCTAATATTGTGCTATGCTAATAATATAATATATTGTATGTACATATAGCTGCTCTGAGTCCCCTTTGGGGCGAGAAGGGTGGGATATAAATGTAGTAAATAAATGTAGTAAATGAATAAATAAATAATTTTAGACTTAGGCTCCCCCAGAGTCTGAAATGACTTGAAGGCACACAACAACAACAACAACAACAACAACAATCCTAAATAACCTGACTATCTCATTGGCCAAAAGCAGGCCCACACTTCCTATTGAAATCCTGATAGGTTTATGTTGGTTAAAATTATTTTCATTTTTAAATATTGTATTGTTCTTTCATTGTTGTTGTTTTGCACTACAAAGAAGACATGTGCAGTGTGCATAGGAATTTGTTCGTATTTTTTTTCAAATGATAATTCGGCCCTTCAACAGTCTGAAGGATTGTGGACCGGCCCTCTGCTTTAAAAGTTTGGGGACCCCTGATCTACACTGTAGAATTAATGCAGAATTAACACACTACAGAGCATGGGGTGTCTGCACTACAGAATTAACACCTTTTAATACCTTTTGCTGATAATACCGAGAGGTTTAAGCTGAAAGGCCAAGCCTTGTGCGAGTCTAAGGTCTTTTTAATGTCTCCTGACTCTCTGCAATTCTGTTGCTCACCGGGGCCTATAAAATGCAAGGAAATGGCCTTGTTTGCTGCAATCTCTTTTTATAGCTCCTTGCATATATTATACCTGTGCCTATATAAACAACGGGGCTTAAACTAGAATGAGAAGTGCATTGGTGAGAATGGGTTGCAATGAAGGCTTCCAAAATAATTTCGACATAATTTGGGAATAACTTCTTCTCATGTATTTGTCAAGGCTTCTGTTTTTTTCCTAGGCCAATGATGGGCAACCTTTTGGACTTGGTATGTCAAAATTCACCAAAAAACCTAGCATGACTTCGAGAAAAAAAAACATAATTTCACAATATATATAGTTTAAATAACAAAAAAGGATAATTGTAATTACATAATTGTAATATATAACTGTATTTAATAAATCAAAAACTATTTACTACCATTATTTCCATGTACAACAATCTATGGTACCTCTTGCAGTTTCCATGCTGATTTCTCTCTATTGTAGTGTGTCACTTCGAGAGAAAAAACATAATTTCACAATATATATAGTTTAAATAACAAAAATATATAATTGTAATACATAACTGTATTTAATAAATCAAAAACTATTTACTGCCATTATTTCCATGTACAACAATCTGTGGTACCTCTTGCAATTTCCACACTGATTTCTCTCTATTCTAAATTTCAATGTAGTCATGAACAATGAATAATATAATAATATAATAGTAATAATATAATAATATACTACAATAATAATAGAATAATAATAGAATGATTATATACAGTAGAGTCTCACTTATCCAACACTCAATTATCCAACGTTCTGGATTATCCAACGCATTTTTGTAGTCAATGTTTTCGAAACATTG
The DNA here is from genome assembly GCF_035594765.1 of Anolis carolinensis. Taxonomy (NCBI): domain Eukaryota; kingdom Metazoa; phylum Chordata; class Lepidosauria; order Squamata; family Anolidae; genus Anolis; species Anolis carolinensis. The sequence continues at coordinate 118,483,280 of NC_085846.1, forward strand.
TGATATTTTGGTGCTAAATTGGTATATACAGTAATTACTACATCGCATTACTGTGTATTGAACTACTTTTTCTGTCAAATTTGTTGTATAACATGATGTTTTGGTGCTTAATTTGTAAAATCATAACCTAATTTGATGTTTAATAGGCTTTTCCTTAATCCCTTCTTATTATCCAACATATTCGCTTATCTAACGTTCTGCCGGCCCGTTTATGTTGGATAAGTGAGACTCTACTGTAACTGTATTTAATAAATCAAAAACTATTTACTACCATTATTTCCATGTACAACAATCTATGGTACCTCTTGCAATTTCCACGCTGATTTCTCTGTATTGTAGTTTCAATGTAATCATGAATAATAACATAATAGTAATAATATAATAACATACTACAATAATAATAGAATAATAATAGAGTGATTATATATGTGTGTGTGTGTGTGTAATGTGCATAATTCCCATGGACTAAACAACAAAACCACTGGACCAAATCACACCAAATTTGGCCACAAAAGACATTAGTCATCCAACGAATCTGCATGCGGCAGCGTGTCAGCAAAAATGGCGAGGCGTGTCAGTGCCGACACGCGTGTCATAGGTTGGCCATCAGTTAATTGTACTAATTCCAAGAGATCAACAGAATAATGGTATTTACAATAGTCCCTCTGATTGCTTACAGAAATCAGCCGTCATAAGCAGTCCGTTCTTAGTCCATAAATCCGCTTCAGTGAAGATCGGCAGCAAACAAGGCCTTAGAAATAGTCAGGCCTCTCTGAGTACAGAGCCATCTTCTTTCCAGCCAGTATTTAGTAGACTCACACACACACAGAGAAACCAGTTCAAACCGGTTCTCCAGCAGCAAGACAGCAACAGTCCCAGGCCCTTGCAAACTCAGCCAATCGGCTTCATGCATTTGATTTTTCAGTTATAGTATCTTTGCAAACCATGACAACAGGCACCTGCTTTGGCTGCTTCTGGTTGCGGTCCAGGGCAATTGCATCCTAACATGGTTTTGGTTACTACCGGTAGGTCATAAATGTCATTATTTCCCCATTGGTTACTTTAGGCATGAGCAACATTCAGCCCCTCCAGGTGTTTTGGACTTCAACTCCCACAATTCCTTACAGCCGGTAGGAGTTGAAGTCTAAAACACCTGGAGGGCCTAAGTTTGCCCATGCCTGTTATTGATACTGATAATGCTTGTGGTGGAGTCTCCTATGGAGGCCTTTAAGCAGAGGCTGGATGACCCTCTGTCTGGAGTGCTTTTACTGTGTTTTTCCTGCCTGGCAGAAGAGGGTTGGACTGGATGGCCCTCAGGATCTCTACCAGTGCTAAGATTCAACAACAATAATAATGCTAATAATGATATAATTGTGAATAATAATATTAATGACTGAATGTCCTCTGCAGGTCTTTAAGCAGAGGCTGGATGGTCATCTGTATGGAGTGCTTTTATTGTGATTTTCCTGCTTGGCAGAAGAGGGTTGGACTGGATGGCCCTTGGGATCCCTTCCAGTGCTAAGATTCAATAATAATAATAATAATAATAATAATAATAATAATAATAATAATAATATAATTGAGAATAATAATACTACTGACTGAATGTCCTCTACAGGTCTTTAAGCAGATGTGGATGGTCATCTGTATAGAGTGCTTTTATTGTGATTTTCCTGCTTGGCAGAAGAGGGTTGGACTGGATGGCCCTTGGGATCCCTTCCAGTGCTAAGATTCAATAATAATAATAATGCTAATAATAATATAATTGAGAATAATAATACTACTGACTGAATGTCCTCTACAGGTCTTTAAGCAGATGTGGATGGTCATCTGTCTGGAGTGCTTTTATTGTGATTTTCCTGCTTGGCAGAAGAGGGTTGGACTGGATGGCCCTTGGGATCCCTTCCAGTGCTAAGATTCAATAATAATAATAATAATAATAATAATAATATAATTGAGAATAATAATACTACTGACTGAATGTCCTCTACAGGTCTTTAAGCAGATGTGGATGGTCATCTGTCTGGAGTGCTTTTATTGTGATTTTCCTGCTTGGCAGAAGAGGGTTGGACTGGATGGCCCTTGGGATCCCTTCCAGTGCTAAGATTCAGTAATAATAATAATAATAATAATGTTAATAGTAATGCTAATAATAATAATAATAATAATAATAATAATAATAATAATTGATAAAACCACAATCTGCCAGCTGCAAAAGGCCACCCTACTGGGATCTGCAGCATCATCCGAAAATACATCACACAGTCCTAGACACTTGGGAAGTGTTCGACTTGTGATGTTGTGATATGAAATCCAGCATATCAATCTTGTTTGCTGTGTTATAATAAAATAATAATAATAAATTTGAGAATAATACTACTACTGACTGAATGTCCTCTGTAGGTCTTTAAGCAGATGTGGATGGTCATCTGTATAGAGTACTTTTATTGTGATTTTCCTGCTTGTCAGTAGAGGGTTGGACTGGATGGTCCTCGGGATCCCTACCATTTTAAATATTAAATAATAATAATGCTAATGATAATATAATTGAGGATAATAATACTGGTGACTGAGTGTCCTCTGGAGGTCTTTAAGCAGAGGCTGGATGGCCCTCTGTCTGGAGTGCTTTTATTGTGCTTTTCCTATTTGTCAGTAGAGGGTTGGACTGGATGGTCCTTGAGATTCGTACCAGTTAAAATATTCAGTAATAATAATGCTAATGATAATAATATAATTGAGGATAATAACACTGATGGCTGAGTGTCCTTCTCTGGAGGTCTTTAAACAGAGGCTGGATGGCCCTCTGTCTGGAGTGCTTTTATTGTGCTTTTCCTGCTTGTCAGTAGAGGGTTGGACTGAATGTTCCTTGAGATTCGTACCAGTTAAAATATTCAGTAATAATAATGCTAATGATAATAATATAATTGAGGATAATAACACTGATGGCTGAGTGTCCTTCTCTGGAGGTCTTTAAGCAGAGGCTGGATGGCCCTCTGTCTGGAGTGCTTTGATTGCGGATGTTTGTCCTTGATTTACTTTGAGGCTGAGAGAGTGTGAACTGGCCCAGATTGCCCTGTGGGTTTCTGTGGCTGAGTGAAAGAGTCATAGGGTGCCATTACAGTAGAGTTTCACTTATCCAAGCCTTGCTTATCCAAGCTTCTGGATTATCCAAGCCATTTTTGTAGTCAACATTTTCAATATATTGTGATATTTTGGTGCTAAATTCGTAAATACAGTAATTACAACATGACATTCCTGCGTATTGAACTACTTTTTCTGTCAAATTTGTTGTATAACATGCTGTTTTGGTGCTTAATTTGTAAAATCATAACCTAAATTGATGTTTAATAGGCTTCTTCTTAATCTCTCCTTATTATCCAACATATTCGCTTATCCAACGTTCTGCCGGCCCGTTTATGTTGGATAAGTGAGACTCTACTGTAATAATATAATTGAGGATAATAACACTGATGGCTGAGTGTCCTTCTCTGGAGGTCTTTAAGTAGAGGCTGGATGGCCCTCTGTCTGGAGTGCTTTGATTGTGGATGTTTGCCCTTGATTTACTTTGAGGCTGAGAGAGTGTGAACTGGCCCAGGTTGCCCTGTGGGTTTCTGTGGTTGAGTAAAAGGGTCACAAGGTGCCATTACTTTTAATGCTGTAACTCAGTGCATTGAAACCGTGATCTCCCACTGGCTTTTCGAGGTGCATCTGCTCTGCAGATCTTCCTTTTCCTTGCCAAACTACAACTCTCACCTTCCCATAGTATTGAGCTGGGGCAGTTAATGTGGGTTCAAAGTGCATTAATTTGACAGTGTAGATCAGGGGTCCCCAAACTAAGGCCCGGGGGCCGGATGCGGCCCTCCAAGACCATTTACCTGGCCCCCGCCCTCAGTTTTAGACTTAGACTCGCCCAAAGTCTGAAATGACTTGAAAGCACAACAACAACAATCCTACTTGACTATCTCATTGGCCAGAAGCAGGCCCACACTTCCCACTGAAATCCTGGTAAGTTTACAGTATGTTGGTTAAAATTGTTTTTATTTTTAAATATTATATTGTTCTTTCATTTACTAATATTGTAAATGAAATATTGTAAATGAATAATATGGTAATAATATTATATATTGTGTACACATATAATATGGATAATAATATTATAATGTAATACAATATAATATTTATTGATTTATTTCAGTATTTCTACCCTGCCCTTCTCGCCCAATAGCGGACTCAGGGCGGCTAATAATAACAATACAATACAATAATATTGTATAATATAATAATAATATTAATTATATATTAAATATTAAATGTAATGTTACTAATAATATTATGGTATAATGGTATAGTGCAATATCTATCTATATAAAAGAGTGAAGGAACAACAAAACTAAACACCCCCCAACCTCGAAATTTCACAACACAATCCATCATCCATGCCTCGAGGTTGAAACCACAAAATATCACGTCACGAACCTCCACAGGGCCTAAAAAACTCCAAAAACCGGAGCTATTCAGTGCAATTCCAATGGGCCACAGCAACGCATGGCAGGGCACAGCTAGTAGCAATATTTAATGCTAATTTTTTTGCACTACAAATAAGACATGAGCAGTGTGCATAGGAATTTGTTTGTATTTTTTTTTCAAATGATAATTCGGCCCCTCAACAATCTGAGGGACCATGAATCGGCCCTCCACTTAAAATGTTTGAGGACTCCTGGTGTAGATGCACCGTGTGAGATGCACAAGGGTGGGAAGCAAAGGGCACACCGAACACAACACATGCCACACTTTGTTTGGAAGAGGAGGAGGAGGAGGAGGAAGAGCATATAGTTTGAGTGGAGAGGCAAATCCTTTAATCTCCGGAGAGGAATCATCCCAGCGGCCAAAGGAAGGACGGGGAAGCATCCCATGGGCGTCCACTCCCCGCTTCTCCTTTAATCAGGGTGAGGCGAGGATACGCAGCTACCACTGTGGCAAGAGGAGCCGGAGGCCTTGGGAAACTACAACTACCCTGTTTCCCCGAAAATAAGACAGTGTCTTATATTAATTTTTGCTCCCAAAGATGCGCTAGGTCCTATTTTCAGGGGATGTCTTATTTTTCCATAAAGACGAATTCACATCTATGGTTGAATTTTTAAAAATGAAAATTTATTATCTACTGTACAGTAGTTGTCATCACAAGCCAGGGGACGCCTGGCTTGACAGCAGTGTGTGCAAAAAAGACCTTGGAGTCCTCGTGGACAACAAGTTAAACATGAGCCAACAATGTGATGCGGCTGCTAAAAAAGCCAATGGGATTCTGTCCTGCATCAATAGGGGAATAGCGTCTAGATCCAGGGAAGTCCTGCTCCCCCTTATTCTATTCTGCCTTGGTCAGACCACACCTGGAATCACACTGTGTCCAATTTTGGGCACCACAGTTGAAGGGAGATGTTGACAAGCTGGAAAGCGTCCAGAGGAGGGCGAGTAAAATGATTAAGGGTCTGGAGAACAAGAATCCCTATGAGGAGCGGCTTAAAGAGCTGGGCATGTTTAGCCTGCAGAAGAGAAGGCTGAGAGGAGACATGATGAGAGCCATGGACAAATACGTGAAGGGAAGTCCTAGGGAGGAGGGAGGGAGATTGTTTTCTGCTGCCCTGCAGACTAGGACGCAATGGAACAAGGGCTTCAAACTACAGGAAAGGAGATTCCACCTGAACCTCAGGAAGAACTTCCTCACGGTGAGAAGGGCTGTTCGACAGTGGAACTCTCTGCCCCGGACTGTGGTGGAGGCTCCTTCTTTGGAGGCTTTTAAGCAGAGGCTGGATGGCCATCTGTCGGGGGTGCTTTGAATGCGATTTCCTGCTTCTTAGCAGGGGGTTGGACTAGATGGCCCATGTGGTCTCTTCCAACTCTACTATTCTATGATTCTATGAAAATAGCATAACCAAACTGTGAATCCTTTCAAGAATTTCTATATTATATTTTATTGCTATACTGTTTTAAAATTACTGTTTTAAATTTCTGTTTGTATGTAAATTTATGTTGTTGTTGGGCTTGACCCTGTGTAAGCTGCCCCGAGTCCCTTCTTCTGGGAGATGGAGGTGGGATACAAGAATAAAGTGATGATTATTATTTCTTGTTAGTACCTTTATTTACATGTACAACAATCTATAACAGGGGTCCCCAAACTTTTTAAGCAGAGGGCCGGTCCACAATCTTTCAGACTGTTGAGGGGCCGAATTATCATTTGAAAAAAAAAACCCCAAACAAATTCCTATGCATACTGCACATTTATTTATTTATTTGCTACATTTATATCCCGCCCTTCTCACCCCCAAGGGGACTCAGAGCGGCTTACAAATTAAATTTACATACAATATTATACTATTAGCATAGCACAATACTGGTAATAAATTACTATATTGTACTGTATCAATATATTGTAATATTATTGGTAATATTACATGTAAAATATAATATATAATTAATATTATTATATTGTATTATTAGTATTATATCGTATTACAATATAATATTATGAATATTATATGTATATACAATATGTTATAATTATTATATATTATTGTAAATTATATTGTATATATAAATATATATAAACACACACACACACATATATTGCACATGTCTTATTTGTAGTGCAACAACAACAACGAAAGAACAATACAATATTTAAAAATGAAAACAATTTTAACCAACATAAACCTATTAGGATTTCAATGGAAAGTGTGGGCCTGCTACTGGCCAATGAGATAGTCAAGTTAATTAGGATTGTTGTTGTTGTTGTTGTTGTGTGCCTTCAAGTCATGTCACTTTGGCCGAGCCTAAGTCTAAAATTAATTATTTATTGCATTTATTTACTACATTTATATCCCACCCTTCTCACCCTGAAGGGGACTCAGAGCAGCTATATGTACATATAATATATTATATTATTAGCATAACACAATATTAGCATTATATATTACTATATTGAACTATACCACTATACTATTATATAATATGTAATATATAACATATAATTAATATTATTATATGATATTACTATTAGTATTATATTGTATAACATAAAATTATTATCAATATTATATGTATATACAATATATTATATTATTAAAACTGATATAAAAATATTATATTATAAAACTGAGGGCGGGGGCCAGGTAAATGACCTTGGAGGGCCGCATCCGGCCCCTGGGCCTTAGTTTGGGGACCCCTGATCTATAGTATGTACATTTACCGATCCTGCATGCTTCCAAACAAAATCTTTACTAGGTCTTACTTTCAAGGGAGGCCTTATATTTAGCAATTCAGCAAAACCTCTACTAGGTCTTATTTTCTGGGGATGTCTTATTTTCAGGGAAACAGGGTACCAAAGGCATTGAGTCAAGTGATGCCAAGCTGCTGTGCTGCCCGGGGGATTCTGGGAGCGGCACTCCCAAGGGACGGCCCTTCGCCACACTCAGAAGGCTATTAATATAAGGTATGTATGTATGTATGTATGTATGAATAATAGAGTTAGAAGAGACCCCATGGGCCATCTAGCCCAACTCTGTTCTGACCCAAAGGAAAAGCACAATCAAAGCATTCCCTACAGATGGCCATCCAGCCTCTGCCTTCAAGGAAGGAACTTCCACCACACCAAGATACACTTGATATAGCCACACATACACACAGAGTATGTAAATACCATCTATATATATAAAAGAGTGATGGAATCCTGGCGACCGACAAAACAACAAAACTAAACACCCCACAACTTCGAAAATTGGCAGCACAACCCCTCATCCATGCCTCTAGGTTGATACAAAGAAAAGAAAAATAAAGTCCTAATTAGAGGGAGAGGAATAATTGTTTTTATCCAATTGCTGCCAGTTAGAAGGCTAAGCTCCGCCCACTTGGTCTCCTAGCAACCCACTCAGCCCAGGGGACAGGCAGAGTTAGGCCTCACTTAGGCCTCTTCCACACTGCCTATAAAATACAGACACCACCAGACAACGGCACAGCAACGCGTGGCCAGGCACAGCTAGTATGTCTATAAAGGTATATATGTATATTATAATAAGGTCTATATAAAGTATATACACTTTGTGTGTGTGTGTGTGTATATACACTTATCCAAGCCTCGCTTATCCAAGCTTCTGGATTATCCAAGCCATTTTTGTAGTCAATGTTTTCAATATATCATGATATTTTGGTGCTAAATTCGTAAATACAGTAATTACAACATAACATAACTGCTTTTTCTGTCAAATTTGTTGTATAACATGATATTTTGGTGCTTAATTTGTAAAATCATAATTTGATGTTTAATAGGCTTTTCCTTAATCCCTCCTTATTATCCAAGATATTCGCTTATCCAAGCTTCTGCCAGCCTGTTTAGCTTGGATAAGTGAGACTCTACTGTATATATATATATATATATATATATATATTAGTGTCTATATATGGTAAAGGTAAAGGTGTATGTGTATATTGGTATATATGTATAGAGAGTTATATACGGTGTATATACTGTATGTGGTATATCTATAGTGTGTGTGTATAGTGTGTGTGTGTATGAATATTGGTATATATGTATAGCGTGTATATATGTGTTGTATATTTGGTATATATATATATATATATATATATGGCATGTGTGTATATATATATAGTGTGTACATATATAGTTATGATTGGTATATATGTAAAGAGAATATATGTGGTATATAGACTGTATTTGATATATATATGTTATGTATGCATATACATGGTGTGTGTAAATATATAGTTTGTGTGTATATATATGAATTATTGGTGTATATGTATAGAGAGTATATGTGTGGTGTCGATACTGTATTTGGTATATATATGATATATATATATATATGATGTGTGTGTGTATATATATATATATATATATTGAAATGATTGGTATATATGTATATAGAGTATATATGTAGTATATATATATGGTGTGTGTATGGTATATATACTGTGTTTGTTGTACATATGGTGTGTGTGTATATATAGAGATATTTCATGTTATGGTACATATATTCAATAACATGAAGTCCATTTAGATTAAATATAACAGCAGGTCATGGGAAAACTTCTGCCCTCCAGGTGTTTTGGACTCCAACTCCCAAAATTCCTAACAGCCTACCGGCTGTTAGGAATTATGGGAGTTGTAGTCCAAAACACCTGGAAGGGGGCCTAATATGTTTAGTGTAGTTGCAGTTTCCCTTTGCCGAGCGTTGATTGGCCAAAACAGACGCCCTTCTCCCTGTTGGGCCCGCCTCTATTGGCTGTGGCCACGCCCCTCGGCGGGGCCTCTTTTCAAACAGATAAGTTTAAGCCCCGCCCACTTTTCTGCGCGTCAACCAACCTTGTAGTCCTCTCCGCCATTGGCTGAAGGGGAGGCTCCTCCGGCGGGGATTGGATGCCTTCGAAGCCCTCCTGAAGCGAGCGGGTTTGGGTGTGCCGGGCGAGGCCTGAGGCGTTTTGTGAGGCGGCTCCTCCTCCGCTCTTTCCAGCCGGGACTCCGCGGAAGCGAGGCGGGGAAGCCAGGCAGGGACTCTCGCCGGGTCGCCTCGCACCCGGTAGGCGGCTGCACTGCGGGGAGGGGGCGGGCGGGCGGGCGGGCGGGCGGGCGGGCCTGCTTGGGGTCCTGCCTTGCCAGGAAGGCCCGCGAACGGGCCCTGAGGCGGGAAGGCGGGAAAGAGGCGCTCCTTGCCAGGCTGCCTTCGTTGGTTATTTATCCGAGTCGTTAATGTTTAATAATTTCTGGCTACTTTATGGCTTAGTTATTATAAGTTTTATATTGTGATGTCTGGCCATGCTCCAGTAGCATTCTCTCCTGACGTTTCGCCCACATCTGTGGCATCCTCAGCGGTTGTGAGGTCTGTTGGAAAACTAGGCAAGTGAGGTTTATATCCCTGTGGAATAATGTCCAGGTTGGGAGAAAGTAGAGTCTCACTTACCCACTTATAAGCGAATATATTGGATAATAAGGATGGGTTAAGGACAAACCTATTAAACATCAAATCAGGTTATGATTTTACAAATTAAGCACCAAAACATCACGTTAGACAACAAATTTGACAGAAAAGCAGTTCAATACGCAGTAATGCTACGTAGTAATTACTGTATTTACGAATTTAGCACCAAAATATCACGATATATTGACAGCATTGACTACAAAAATGGCTTGGATAATCCAGAGGCTTGGATAAGCGAGACTCTACTGTACTCTTTTGTCTGTTGGAGGCAGGTGTGAATGTTGCCATTGGCCAGCTTTATTAGCATTGAATGGTAATGCAGCTTTAAAGCCTGGCTGCTTCCTGCGTGGGGGAATCCTATGTTGGGAGGTGTTAGCTGGCCCTGATTATTTCCTGCCTGGAATTCCCCTGTTTTTAATAAGTATAATACTATTAATCTTTATTTTTAACCCACTCTCTCTCCCTAAGGGGACTCAGGGCGGCTTCTAAAAAATAAAATGGCAAACATTCAATGCCATGTGCAAATGACAGAATAAACAGACAGAACAAACAGTAAAATTAAAAGTAAAAGAGAGTTAAAGTAGACAGTTAAAGTCACCTAATAGAAACAACCTATGCAAACATACAAGTACTGTAGAGTCTCACTTATCCAACCTTCTGGATTATCCAACGCATTTTTATAGTCAATGTTTTAAATGCATTGTGATACTTTGGTGCTAAATTCGTAAATACAGTAATTACTACATAGCATTAATGTGTAATGAACTACTTTTTCTGTCAAATTTATTGTGTAACATGATGTTTTGGTGCTTAATTTGTAAAATCATAACCTATTTTTTGATGTTTAATAGGCTTTTTCTTAATCTCTCCTTATTATCCAACATATTCGCTTATCCAACGTTCTGCCGGCCCGTTTATGTTGGATAAGTGATACTCTACTGTATAATAATAATAGACAGGAGCTCGCTCTATCTCGCGGATTCGAACCGCCAACCTTTAGGTCAGTAGTTAGTTCAGCTGACACAAGAGTTTAACCCTGTGATTCTCAAGCTGTGGTTCTCCAGATGTATTGGACTTTAACTCCCAGAAATCCTAACAGCTGGTAAACTGGCTGGGATTTCTGGGAGTTGTAGGCAGAAATACCCGGGGACCCACAGATTGAGAACCACTGGTTTAACCCATTGTTCCACTGTGGCTCCTGAGCATACAATACAGTAACAAAGTTTGTTCTGTTTTCAGAGTTTTGAGTTGCTTTAATGCTTGTTTAAGATAGGAAAGCACGATATAAATACACATAATAATAATACTATGTAATAAAATTTCAAAAAAGTTCTGTTCCTGCTTTGAAAGCATTATTTCCCGTTTAATCGTTTGGTCATTACTTTGGAAGTAGTTTTCCTACTCCAGAAACCTTGTTTTTGTTTTTTATATTTTTAATTACTTTAAACCCAAATGTTTGTAATTTTCTTTAATGAAAATATGTGCAAACGTTTTTGCAGTTTAATAAACTTTTTTCCATGTTTTTATGATAGAATCAATTAAGATATGACATTTATAACTCGGGAACAAAAATCATATTGTAACATAGTGTAGTCACCTATGTGTAGTAGTGGTTGTTGTTGGGGGAGTCAAATCTTAAATATTTTTAATGAATAAAAAGAAAAGAAAGGAAAAACTGTTTCAAGTTATTTAAATAGGGAGAGGAGGAGCCAAAGAGTTCAGTGGTAGAGCATAGGAAGGAAAAGCCTCTTCCAGGTGTTTTGGGCCTCATCTCCCAGAAGCTGTTGCTGCCTTGGACAACTGTCAGGGATTCTGGGATCCAAAGCTGGCTTTTCATAGAACCATAGAATCCTCAAGGCGGGGAAGCCCCAAAAGACCATCCAGCTGGATTCATTCTGCCAGCAGGAAGACACAACCTAAGCCCTTCTGACAGATAGCCTTCCACCTTCTGCTTCAAAACCTCCAGAGTAGGAGCCTCCACACTCCAAGGCAGGAGCAAATCCCTCTTCCAAACAGCTCTTAACAGCAGGAAGTTCTTATGTTTAGGTGATACCTCCTGCCATTTGAGTCCATGGCTCCGTTGTATCCTAGGCCTTTTTTACATTGCCATATAATCCAGATTATCGAAGCAGATAATTTTGATTTTATATGACAGTGTAGAAGGGGCACTAGTCTCTGAAGCAGTAGAAAACAATCTTGCCTCTGCCCAATGTGACATGCTTTCAAATGTTTAAACATGGCTCTCATGTCCCCTTCGCTCTGGCTCCTCTTCTCCAAGTTGGAGTGAGCTTTGGAGGCTGTGTGTGTGAGAGAAGGGGAATTCCTGAAGGAGAGGAAATGATGTGTGTGTGTGTGTGTGTGTGCCTTGTTGGTGGGTGCACTATTTTAGATGCATGATGGCATATGGGTTGACTGGCAATGAGGAAGGTCTCACAGAGTTGGGCGAAGGCCCGAGAAGAAGAGGCTTTGCAGGGCTGGTTGGGCGACGGCTGGAATTGACCAGCAGGCACTTCAAGTGCTCTGAGTGGGTGTGGACTGTCTGCAGTGCTTGCTGGAAAGTGCCCAACCTCTCTGTGTGTGAAAGAGAAAGGAGAGGGGATCTCTTGGAAGGGAAGTGTTTGCAAGGAGGGGCTGGTGGCGGCCTTGAGCGGCAGGGCGGTAGGTGGGGAGGCTTGTGCTCCATGCTATTTATTTAAACTCCATCTGGCAGTATCAATACTGCAGGAAAAGAAGGGGAGGATCCCCGCTGGCAGTGTTTCCCAAGGCTTGAAGCACTTTGGAGAGTCCTGGTAACTGTGATAAGCTCCCAAGAGCTTTCTTTGATGTGTTTCCTTATTCTGGGCATCAGTCTTGAATCCCTGTGTCTGTAATGCTGTGCTATGTTTGAGACTCAGGGCTTAAGGGATCGTCGTTGTTCTCTGCCTTCTCATATAGCAATCCAAAGGGGAACTTGTCGTATGGTTTTCTTCAGAGAAGGTTTACACTTACCTTCTTCTGAGGTTGAGAAAGTGTGACTTGCCTGAGGTCAGCAGAGGGTTTCCATGACCAAGACCTCAGTATACCAGTATCCTAGCCTAACACTAAACCACTGTACAACACTATTCTTTTTTTAGTTGACCATTTTATTTGGATACATTTTTATTAGAATGAAGAACTGTGAGAAGTGTAGTGTGTATTTGGGTGACGTTGCTTCATTGAGTATGTCCTCATTATTCTACCACTTCTGGAAATTCGGTGTTTAACTCCCTCCAGCTTTCCCCTATGTGTGTCATGCAAACTTAATTTCTCTGGCATGTTTTCAGAGCTGCGTCCTGGACTATCCCACACACTGCTGACCTCCACTTCCTTCCTTTTTCTACTAATATCCAAAAATGTCTATTTTCTTGTGGCATGCCTCTTATTACTTTCTGGCATGTATGTATTATAGTGTCACTTTGCAAAACAACATAGAACAGGAATGTTGAGAGGGGCGTAAGTCTGTGTTTGACTTGTTAATTATCAGCTTTCCATCTAAAAAGATGGAAAGAGCTGTGATAATGGTTGGTGCTAATAGCAGTGAGAGGAAATTAGCTAGAAGAGGAAGATAAAGAAACGTATTGTCTAAATTAGGATTAAGTTGGAAACCATCATGACTCTCCCCGGGGAGATAGGGCAGGTTACAAATAAAGTATTATTATTATAGGATGTCATTATCTTGGGAAGCTCTCTGTGCTGTCTCATCTTGGAGGAAGATGGAAGTTTTGGGAAGGAGTGGCAACATTTCTCATATGTATATATATGCATATGTGTTTGCTTCCACATGAACTGTTGACTTATGGTAACCCCATGAATTTCAGAGTTTTCTTAGGCAAGGAGGACTGAGGTGGTTTTTACAGTTCCCTCCTCTGAAATACAGCTTACAGCATTTGGTATTAATTGGTGGTCTCCCATCCAAGAACTAACCAGAGCTGACTCTGCATATCTTTCGAGATCAGATGGGATCTAGAGTCCCTGGCGTATATCTTGTGCTATAAAAGTTCTGGTCTTTCTTTTTCCCTGCCTCCCATGTGGTTCTAGTTCTCCTAAGAGCTCTCTCTTAAGTTTTATCAGTTATTCTTGTGTAGTCGGTGGCTTCTGATCAACACTACTTCTCCCCCTCCAACCCGCCATTCCTGGTTACGTGGTTCCTGATCCTTGTTGCCTTTCTGCAGCTGTGACTGGCTGGTCTCCTTCCCAGCTTTTCCAGGGATGGTTCCAGCATTGCATCAGGGGATATTTTGTGCTGTAATTCAGTAACGCAGCCAGGATAAGCGATCGCAGAACCGCGGCTTGAGAGAGGATGGGTGTGGCAAGAGCTGCGTGGATGCGGCTGCAGCAGCAAGCAGAGGGAGCTGCGCCTGGCCTGGACGGACGGTAACTGCTCAGTCATCGGCACAAGCGATCGCAAAGGCAAGCTATTTATATAAGTCAGACCTCGCTTCCAACCGGGTCCCCCGATTTAGAAGGAACAGTTGTCATATTTTAAGTATTAAATGAGTGTGGTATGAATACGACGTTGCCTGGGGTAAGTTTAGACACAGGGCCCTGCTGTTTGCGGGTAAAGATGGGGCCCCTGCTGAACAACCGCCTGCTTGAAGTGCATACCAGGCCTGCCTGGCTTCTTTGTCATTGTCACATTCACTTTTCGTTAGGGAGTTTCTCAAAATTAAAATTCCAGAAGAGTAGCTGTGTTCTTGACTTTGAAACAACAGAAGGCCCAAGTGATTTTGTAGATCTGTGGTTCATGACTCAGGCGTGGTAGACAGGCTGGCTGGTCTTTTTGCTACACAGATACTCCCACATTTAAAATCTTGAAACTTGCCTTTTCCTGGATGAAGTCTTAAGCTCTCCTTCATCTGTCTTATTCCTTGCAGTGCTTTCATATCCCCCCCCATCCCCCCCATGACATCATGAGGATTTGCGGGGGAAGGGTTGACACTGTGGAAAGTTGTTTGTTGGTTAGAAAATGTTACTTGTGTTGGGTAAAATGCAAAGTCTATCTGTTATTAAGACTCAAGAGTTTATACTAGAAATTTCCTCTTCCCAGTTAATCTCCAAGGTGCTGCTGGATTCTTTTATGTCTTATTATTAAAACGGTTTTTGCTGGTACAGAATTATGGAAGGCTTTAGTTTTGTCTTGAATAATCCTGATTAAGCATCTTGCAGCCTGTCTCATCTCAAGCCAATGTCATGTAGTAGTTCAAGTACTGAGAGACCTGGATTCAAATCCCCACTCAGCCAGGGAAGCTCACTGGGTAAAGTTGCACACTTTTTCAGCCCCAAGGGAAGGCAGTGGTAAGCTTTTCTAAGCAAATATTTCTTAAAAAATCATGTGATAGAGTTGCCTTAGGGATTCATATGTCTGACATTATTTAAAAGCACACAACAGGAAACTATGCCAAAGAGTTGAGGCGTGTGATGGCATTTAAAAATGCTGTTTGTTAAATGGAAATAATGTTTTCAGGTAGATAGTGATCTAGTTAAAAAAGACATCTCAAACAGGCATTCAAACTGACAGGATTGATATAAATACAAGCTAGGAAGAGGCAGTAATCTGCTTAGTTCATTTATCTGCTTATTTATTCAGTATTTGTTTTCTGCTTTGTGTCTGAAGATCCTTGGTAGAGGTATAATAGATGCATGTGACCTCAAAAGAATGATGAAATGACATAAACAACTTAAAGCAAGTAAATAGAACTAAAAAGCCAATAAAATAAAACCTTCCTCTTAAACCTGGAGTTCATCTCCTAGCAGTCTAACTGGCGACTAGAACTTGAGGAATGAGTCACTAATGAGTATACGAAACTGGTATTTTCAGAGTTTTAACTTCTGAAATGGAATAAATACTAGCTGTTTTGGAACTGTAGTGTTGAAGGAGAAGGCCATATGTGTCTTAATCCCCACATAAGCCCAGATGAGTTGACTTTTAAAACTAGCTCTGACCATTCACATGCCTTCCTGGACCCATGTTTGTCTGGCTTCTCTCTGAACGCTACCCACATTTTGGAACAACCTTTCTTTCTCTCTCATAATGCTACCCTTGGAGGTGAATGGCAGGAAATTCAAAGGAAAGGTTTCTTCAACTAGCATATCACTATATTGTGGATTTCACTGTCACAGTAGCTGGCAAGTTGAATGTCTTTAAAAGATGGATTAGTAGAGGGGAAAGCGGTCTATTGCTTCTAACAAGGATGGCTAGATATCACGTTTGGTTTCAGAAACAGCAATGCTCTGGAGTAGATACCCCAAACTTTTGCCTCTGACTGTTTTTCTGATGTCAGCTCCTAGCTCCTTTGTAAATAGCAAATGTGGATGAACAAGAACAATGCTGCTGTAGTAGAATGGTAGCAGAAGGGATTTCATATATTTTGAAAACCAAAACTTAACAGGTTCATATGGAGTGTTAAAGAAACATGGTCTTTTAAATAGCATAGATCTGAACTGTGTGAAGCTTTTATAGATCATGACCAGCAGTTTGGATTGTGCTTGGAAGCAGATTGGCAGGCAATGCAGTTATAATAGTGAATTGTATGCTCCCTGAAGTCAGCACTGGATTCAGCTGTTTGGGCCAAGAGGAGTTTCTGAATAGTTTAAAAAGTTGGCCCCATATACAGAACATTATAGTAATCCAAAATGGATGTAACCCTGGCTTGTATTACTCTAGCCCAGATCACACTTTTCTAGGAATGGTTGCAGGTGGTGTAGTAGTTTTAATTGTGCAACATACCCCTGGTCACTGCAGAGCCTGAGTGTCCAGACGTAGGACTGAATCTGGAGTACACCCAAACGGTGTTTTCAAAGATAGTTTGGGTCCACTCCAAGCTGAAAGGGTTAAGCCCCTATTCTGCTTAGAAACGTGCACTGCATAGTTTAGATAGAAACAATAGAAGGCTCTGGATATGACTTTTGGATAGTCCTTTTAAAACTGTCCTTGAAATAAATTGCCTCCAAGAGTTTTTAATTGTCCATCTGGCTCCGCATATTTCTGTTAGTCATTATGGTAAAAGGATAGCCTGAGTAACAGAGTAGGACTGTTTCTAGATCCATGTGTGATGGTTGGAGACAGTGCTTACTCACCATAGATGCCAAGAGGCTTTAAAACCAGAAGTGATCTTGGGCAGTAGGCCGAACCTTTTACCAGAGCTTGGATTGCTGCATTAGTGTGTGAGCTCGTCTCCCCCTCTAGTTCCATCCATTTATACCCATGGGTGCTGTAGAAGCCTTTGCTATTGTCAAATTATTTTTATATAAGGCTAAGTCGGACACGACTAAACGTAATGTCAGGGGAAAACCTTTACCTTTACTAAGTAATTTGAATATTGGACTACAGCTTTGGAGTGCAGGGTTCAAATCCCCACTTGACCATCAAAACCAACTGGGTGAACTTGGACTTTTTACACTCTCTGAGCCTCACAGGAGGGGAAGGGGAAATCTCTAAATATTTTTTCCAAGACAACCCTATGATAAGGCCACTATGAGCTGGGAAAGACAACAACATGTAGGCCATTGTATTCCACAAATGGATGTTCTCCTGTTGTATCTTTGGGTCTTGGATTTGAATTCTCCCTGCTTGTATTCTGGTTCCTCTTCATAAAATTCTTTGGCCTTCTCCTATTTGTAAACAGTTGCCAGGCCTTGCGAGTGGCTAGATTCAATAAAAAGTGTTAAATGCCTGCCTTGGCCATTATGGCTTGTGAATGCCCATTTTTTGTCCTTTTTGTCACATCTTGGCATGTCACTCTCTTGGCCTCCTGTCCTCTTTTTTTTATTACCCAGTGTTGTTTATACTGTGTTGTTTATTTGACTTACTGGATCCGAATCCAATGCAGCATGTGATATATGGGTGCTTGTTTCTCTCCTGATTTGTGCTCTTTCGTGGCCTCATTATCTTCTTTATCTCACCAGTCCCAGCTTCTATTTGGAACTCTAATGTTGAAATTGATCAATCAGCCTAGACCATTTAATGTAGGGGGTGGAACAGCTTCCTGATTTTTGTGGTCCTTCAGATGTGTAGTGTCTTATGTGCAATAGAGCTCTGGAAGGATCCTTGTGGTCTGCTGAGATTCAAGCAGGTGGGTGCCCTCAGTTTGAAAAACTTCAATTAAGTTTTTGTCAAACAGGCAGCACTGTCATTGCTAAAATGATGTTTCCCTTGGCAGAGGACCAAAGGCACAATTGTTTGTTCCATGCCAAGAGTCTACTTACTGTCTCTTACATTCATATTATCTGGATGGCGTCGCCATGTGCCAAGTGGACATTTTTCTGTTTTAAACCAAAGAAAATGTCCTTTCTGGAAATTGTGTTCTAAAACTAGCTAACAGTTTGACATCCATGCAGTATCATTTAGAAAGTGTTGTAGGAGAAGACATTGATTTACAAGAAAGGATATTCTGCCTAAACATCAGGAAGAATGTCTTTACTGCAAAAGCTGTTCATCCTTGAATGGTAGAAGAACCTTCTTTGGAGATTTTTAAACAAAGGTTGAATGGCTATCTTATCAGAATTATTTAATTAGGTATTCCTGTATGCAATTGGCTTGGACTAGATCATTGGTTCCCAGTCTTTGGTCCTCCGGGTGTTTTAGACTTCAGTTCCCAGCTTGTCCAGTGTCCAGTAGTTCCGGAAGCTGAAGTCCAAACACCTGAAACCCTTTGGGGTTACTTCCAGCTCCATGATTCTATGGAGTACAAGATGAAAAACAATCGGTAACAAATCCCTCTTTAAAAATAGTCCTAAACACACACACAGCTAAAAGCAAGCACCCCTAATTTTTAGAGCCAAGGAACAAGAATGATAATATTGTCTTGGCTGTTTCCCAGAAGCTCAAGGGGGATGGAGTGGGCTTGACCATTTTTCAAAAGGGATTCTATGATTGGGTTGCACAGCAGTGAAAGCCCTGCCACATGCAAACATCTGCCTAACCTCCTTGCGGAAAAGACACGCGGAAGGGTTCCCATTCAGGATCTTAGATTTTGAGCAGGCTCATGTGGGAGGAGCTGGTCTTTCAGATATCCTAGTCCTGACATAAGTGCTTCCAAGCATTCAATTTCCTTTTCTAATTGATATAAAAAGGACAAATTGAGTAGTAGGGAGGAAGACATCTATCTAACAGCACTTTTAAGGCATATCTGATTAATTTCATTCCACTTCTTCAGCTGACCACAGAGAATTACACACATTCATCCCTGCAATTCGGAGTGCAACTCCTGAATTTAGTACAGTTCTCTGAACCAAGACAGTGATTTCATTTGCAGTGTCAGTTGGAGTGAGAGAGCATCTTGGTTCAATCTGCAGTCACACCTCTTCTGTATATTATTTTGTTCTTTAGCCTTGGCAGATGTCAACAGCAGCTCTTAAGTCTAGTTATGACAGACATCTGGGTAAATTGACTTGAAAAGCATAGCCACAGGTTAAATCAAACATAGACAAACTTTGGCCCACCAGGTGTCATGTACTGCAACTCCCACAATTCCTAACAGCCATTAAGCTGGCTGGGATTTCTGGGAGTTGAAGTACAAAACACCTAGAGGGCCGAAGTTTGCCAATGCCTGGGCTAAATATTCCAAACCTAAGATCAGAGGTACTAGAATTAGGACAATGCACATGTGAAGCATGTAAATAAATTTTAGTTCATAACTTCTTACAGTCTTTTGAGAAAATGAACTCAAGTGTTAATTTAAGGGACCTCCTGGATTGTGCATTCTAAAATTCATCAAAAATTGGTCCCCTAACAAAGTCATTTATGTCCAAGAATAGGCATGGCATGAGTTATTTCCCTTTATTGCCCTCTAGCCATACTGGTCCTTTTGACTAAGAATGTAAGAACAGCATTACAACATCTGACAAATGTCCTGCAAGACACAAGATTGAGCTGGATTGCCTCTGGGATGCCCAGAGTTTGCGTATTGAGGATGCTACTCAGAAAAACTGCAGTTTCCAGATCCTTCCTGCCAGATATCTATTGGCTATTTTATTGCTTGTTGGACAATTTGGGGAACTTTAATCCAAAAAAGTAATTTCCCCCCTCACACTCTGCCTTTGTTTGACAATTTCTAGCCAGACTCTGGACACTATTGCAAGTAGCAATGCCAGATACTTTTTTTGGGCAAGATGTAGGTTGATAATGGGTTGGAGTTGTCAAATAATCACGTTAGCTTCTTGTGGCTCTTAATTTCTCATATATTCAGTAACTGAAATTCTTAGAACGACATACACGGAACAAAATCAAATGAAGTGAAATCAATGCACTCTAGTTAAATACAATAAAACATCTTTATGTGCAGTCACAGTGTAAAACAGTGAAGATTAAAGTATGAAGCAACAAATAAAAAGATGACATATCTCTTCAGAACCTTCAAGGTGCTGTTGTAAGAAAACAAGAAACTTAGTATGCACAATTGCATTGGTTTTACTAATTTCACAATAGTTTTAAAGTGTCTTGTGTTTGTTAGTAATTTTATCTTGTACCTTACTTGGTATTTTTATGTTCAGTGGGATAGAAATTTGTAGAAATAAAAAAAAACCAGTGCAATGATGTAGTTTTATGCTGAATGTACGCAAAATGTCCCCCTTCTACTCAGGAAATCACGCCCCACTGTTGTGGATTTTCAGCCAAGTGAAATTCAGCAGCTGATGGTTTTGCTAGGTCTTGTATCAAAGTCTAAGTCCATCTGTACCTTGCTAGTCATTGCCACCATTCTCCAAGCGTTGATTTATACAGATGGGTTCAGTGATGGTTTTGGCACTGGGGCAAATGCTGACAGTTTTAAATTCAGTCACTCCAACCTATACTTAAAGTATAGGTCTCCAGTACTGTGGCTGTTTTGGTGGTTGCCCTTTTTTCCTTCAGGGAAGCAGATGGATTTGGATCCAGAACTCTCTGGAAATCCAAGTGTCCCCAGCTTGGCACCATCCAACCTGATGAGAGAAGCCATGTGAAGTAAGTGCATATGCTCTGCTTTTGAGCTGCTGCGTTCCAAATGCCAGACGGTTGGTAATAACAGGAAAAACCACCTCCTTCATGTCCAGTAAAATCTTGAAAGTCCTGATAAGAATACTCTAGTCTAGATCTTATGATTTTAAGTGAAACCATCATTCAGGTAATGAATGGCTTTGTCAAGACACATTTAATCAGTCAGAGTTGGAGCTGTTCTTTTTTGCAATAAAACAGATCTAACAGCTGCTTGCAGTAGGTTGATGTGTCGGGCCTGGCTTTTACGGGCTTCATCAAAAGCCAGCACTCAATAATTCATAGCGTGATTTTGAACTTGGAAGGCTGGGAAGGAAAACTCTGAAAACTCAGTTTTGGAGAGGCTGGAGCCATCCTTGCTCTGCATGTGGGTTTGGCCAGTCAGCGTCTGGATATCTCTGCCTAAGCATGTCATCACAGGGTCATTACTTTCATGGGCTTCTAGCATTTCTCAGTTTCATGTTCCCTGCTGATTGGTTGCCTTGAGAACGACCGGGACTGCCATCCATCCTTCATTTATATCCCACCTTCCTCCCCGAATTGGACTCAAGGCAGCTCATGGAAGACAAAACAGGGAAGATTAAAACAGTATCGGACAATAACAGAATTAAAACCATTTAAAATTGTACTTTAAAACAAAGATTAAAAGCAGTACAGTATCATAAGAAGCCTTTTTCTTGTTTTCAATCAACCCTTGCTGGAAATGTAAGGTCTTAATCTGCTATTGAAAAGACAACAGAGGAGTCATAGGAAGGGAGGTCCAAAGTGTGGGAGTTGCCATGGAGGAGGCTGCCTTCTGTATTCTCACAAAGTATTTCTGTGAAGGTAATGGGATAGAAATTCTCCAACTTCCTTTTGTGCAGGTTTCAGGGGATGGTTGTTTGAAAGAAACACATGCTTTATGAATTTCACAAGAGGTTGTTTTAGTAAGGCATTGAAGAAAAAAATGATATTATTGAATCCAGGATGTGATGAGGGGAGATGTCTGTTTGTTGCTGACTTGGTGTCCAAGGAGTTTAAATCCCACATCGTGAACACTACAGTAGCATCACTCATGATTTGCTCTTGCACCCAACTGCTTGCTTCCCCTGAGTCTCAAATGTGGTTCTGCCAGCAAAGGAACCAGTCTGGCCTTGTGGTTTGGGATGCTGCACTTGGACTCCCAAATGTCTGCTAGTTTGTAGAAATCCCCACATGGTCAGTGTTAGAGGCAAGGAATGGCAAATCTCCTCTGAATACATCTTATCAAGAAAATCCTATGAGAGGGTCATCATAAGCGGGAGTTGACTTGAAGGCACACAACAGCATCAACATTGTGGGCTGATGGTCAGATGCTCTTGCCTTGCAGCCATGGTTAGAGTATTAGCATTCTGACTTCGATTTTATATTTGGTTAGCTAGAATACTGGCGCCCAAATGGTGAGTGAGGAGAGCTAGTGATTTGAATGTGCACGTGTATATATGTATATGTGTCTGTTGACTTTTAGCACCCCCATGAATTTCATAAGATTTTCTTACACAACAATTACTCAGAGCAGGTTTTGTCAGTCTCTTGCTCTGAAATAAAGCCTATAGCACTGTGTTCTACCAAGGCCAGCCAGGACCTAGTGCCTTTAGGACATGTTGGTGTTTTTATGGAAGTGCTTTGATACTAAGAGTGGAAGGGGGGATTTGCTTCTCAGCACGATTGAGTGGGGCAGGGAAGATAGTGGCAAACCTGGAGGCAGTGCCTGGAGTTAATATTCCCCATTTCTTTCTCCCTTTATGCAGAGTCATGTATTAAAAATGGAAAGTCTGTGGCAAGGAAGGTGTTCAAACACCTTTTCCTTGCTTTTATTTGTGCTACTTGTATAGCACAGGCCTTGCCATTACAAGATTTTTTTTCTGTGTCAGGAGTGACTTGAGAAACTGCAAGTTGCTTCTGGTGTGAGATAATTGGCCGTCTGCAAGAACATTGCCCAGAAGATGCCCGGATGTTTTATTATCCCGTGGGAGGCTTCTCTCATATTCCTGGATGGGAAGCTGGAGCTGACAGATGGGAGCTCGCTCTGCTCCCTGGATTCGAACTGCTGACCTTATGGTCAGCAGCCTTGTTGGCACAAAGGACTGCTGATGGGAAGGATCAAAAGGGATTTTTCAGTTATGGAATCCTTTGAGTGTGTTTACAATGTAGTTTCCTCCCCCCCCCCCCCCCTCCTGGAGCACTGGATAATGAATGTGGCTTCCTCCCTCCTGCCCATCCTTTTTATAGGCAGCGTGACAGTGACCGGCCCAAGGTTACCCAGAGAGCGCCTTGTGGGTGAACAGGATTAGGATTTCAGCCTCCTGGGCTCAAGTCCAATTCTTCCAACTACAGTGCAGGGGCAACCTGGTGGCTTTCAGAACGGAGTGAAGGACGATGTTTTCATTGTAGGAGTTGAGCTTCCTGTGGTGCTTCTTTTAAGAACTTGAACACTGAATGGTGAATTAAGGTTTTATTTGGTGTTAATCCGTGTTTAATAGGATAATAGGTCGGAAATCATTTCAGTTCAGCAGTATGGTACCAATATTCTAATACATTCAGAGGTGACTTTGGGCTCCTTCCTTTAAATGTGCAGCTCTCTTGGAGTTTGGCTGAGGTTGTGGCCTGGGGCAGCTGGTTTTGGGGCATCATGGAGGGCCAACTTAATGTTATTTACTTCTGTTGTGTTTTTACTTTCTGTGGAAAGTGGTCATCGGTTTCCCTGCCACAGTACCAAAAATAATTTTACAACCTCTGGGTCCTATATGCTTTGGACTGCAAAAGGGTAGTGGTGAATTTCATATTTTTGGCAGCTCTGGCCCTCTCTAGCAGCTGGTGTCCTGCTTCTCATTTGAGATTCATAAAGTGGAGGGTAAAATTGTGTTCAGTTATACTTATTTGCAAGGATTTTCTCTCTCTTGTTCCTCAGTGTGTTTGCCAACCTGTGATGTGGAGTCAGGGAAGATTCTGCCGCACATTTGTGATGTTTCTGGGCGAGTGGAGTGACTTTCAGGCTTTTAGGAGGTCAGCCTGGGATTTGATGCCGGAGTGGCCACTGGGGGGTCATGTAAAAGGAATAGGGATTAGGTACAGAGCAGTAGCTTCTATTAAAATGCTTGGGCCTTGGTTTGCTTTCAATGGAACAGTTTGGCTGCCGGTTATGAGGATTACGCTTCTTAAAGGTCTCTCACTCTGAAGGGCGCCCTGCATCTGTTCTTGCTACTCAAAAGCATTCCTGGCCGCCAGGGAGAAGGGAGAAAAAGGCAGAGCTTTGCCAAACACCAGAAGATGCCCCTCACAGAACAGTTGTGTGATAAGCAGAAAATAAAGTTGAGAAAACTCTCCCTAAAGAGGAGAGAAGTCATCATAATTGGACTGTTTTCAGAGCTGGCAAGGCTGGCTATCATTTAGAAAACATCTTTGGAGTGAACTAAGAGGCATATGATGTTGTGGGTCTCCAAGTCTATCTTTACTTTTGGGACTCTATCCTAGTCTTCTGCTTTTTTTGGGAGGGTGGGGGGAGGGCAGGGCAGGGCAGGGCAAGATTTCTTCATAGGAAATTTTTTCTTTGTCCAACTCACCTGGAATCCTAACCCATCACTTAAACCAGAAGACCCACCGGCTTTTAGGATTCCTCTGAGGGGTTTTGCCATTGCCTTTCCCTGAAGTAAGAGAGCATGCCTTGCCCAGAGACACACTCAGTGGGCTTCTAAGGTGGAAGAGGGATTCAAACCCTGGTCTCTCCCAGTCCTCAGACCATTGCAGCACACTGGTTCCCAACTGAAAACCATGACCTAGGCCAAAGAATAATTTTTAAAATTGCATCAAATATTAATGCTCTTCTCCTTTATGTCAGATGTTTTTGGCCTTCAACTCCTAGAAATCCTAACAGCTGGCAAACTTACTGGGATTTCTGGGAGTTGTAGGCCAAAAACAACTGGGGACACCAGGTTGAGAACCAGTGCTTTATGTCAGGGAACATCCAGGCCAGCTGTACTCGTCATCTCTTTTTAGAGTTAATTTGCATAGTGCTGGATTCGTTTTCTTGTTGTCTTTATTTTATCTTGTAATTTTGCCACATTTTCTAGATAGCCAACCGGATTGTTATCTCCTTTCTCTCATTTTGTCTCTTAATTAATTAGAAGGCTCAGCTTTTCCGTTGTAAAATTGCTTCATTGCTCTCCTGTTGCATTGACCTACACAACCTTTCCCTAACCTGTTGCCCTCAAGATTTGTATATCCAACACACCTGGTGTCAGTTTCCCCCAGCAAGCTGTTTTAAATTTAAGATTTCCTGAGTGAAGTTATTTACATAAAGCATTTGCCCAGTTTGCTTTATTGTCATCTATAAGCCAATCTTCCTTAACTTGGTGGATTCAAGATATGTTGTACTGTCATACCCAGGAAGATGTAAAAATTGGTATTGCAGCTATTTATAAATATTTTGCACAAAGAAGCAAATGTCCGCAGAAAAATTAGAGTAAAATCTCAATAATAATCCATTTTGCCTTAGAACTTAATTTTGGACTCTGACTCTCAGAACCCAGCAGCCAGTATGGCCAGTTGTCTGTCCCTTGAACGTTCTGGGGCCTGTGCAGAGTGTCAGAATTGCAGTGTCAGTAGCATCAAGCCAGAAGTTTACTTTTAGGTTTGAAAAATGAGTGATTTTTAATGTGAATATGTAGGCAGGGCTGCAGCATATAGGCAGTCCCCAAGTTACAAACATCCCAGTAACAAACGACTCATAGTTAAGAATGGGAGTGAGACAACAGGAAGTGAGAGAAATTTACCCCATGGAAGGAAGGGAAATTCACTCCTGGAAGAGTTATTATCATGGGTGAAAGGTGTCTCCACTGGAGCTTTCTCACCAATCCTTGTTTCCACAACAGGCCAATTTTTTTTTCAAAATCCAATTCTCACAGGGACAGAAAGTGAGGTGAAATCTTCTGAACAGGAGCCTAGACAGTAAAACAAACACCCCAAGGTGTTAACCCTTTCCCCCGGTGGCCTAGGGGATAAAAGCCTTGTGACTCGAAGGTTGTGTTGCTGACCTGAAGGCTGCCAGGTTCGAATCCCACCCGGGGAGAGCGCGGATGAGCTCCCTCTATCAGCTCCAGCTCCTTGCGGGGACATGAGAGAAGCCTCCCACAAGGATGATAAAACATCAAAACATCCGGGCGTCCCCTGGGCAACGTCCTTGCAGACGGCCAATTCTCTCACTCCAGAAGCAACTCCGGTTGCTCCTGACACGAAAAAAAAAAGCTATCCAAAGCTAAAACAAAATATATATTTGGCTGGAGTTACACTTAAAACTTAAGAACAAACCTACAGAACTTATCTTGTCCATAACTTGGGGATTGACTGTATTTGAAAAATGAATTGTGACTCCTCAGGGTTTCCAGGAGAAACTGTTCCCCGTTATATTTGGAACAGGCCACTCCAGGGCAGTTTTGGGCAAGACGGGTGAGGTTTAAGGAGTTTTGGCGACCAAGTCACTCCTGTTTTATGGGTACTAAATGGAGTGAAATGGAATCAAATGAGCTCCCTTCACTGGGAGGAGGTCAGAGAGGTTCGTGTCAATTCCCTTTGCTTTGCGGAGGCCTCCCACTGAGTTGCATTTATGCCTCAGTGACATTTGAATCAGGGAGGCTTATGGCTTGCTCGTCTGACTGCTTTGGATGTATTTTTGTTCCCACAAAATGAGAACAAAAATTGATAAGTGAGTTCAGAAATGTCTGTGCGTAAATGAAGGGAGATGTGGAGACTTCAACAGGCAAATGTTTCCCCCACCGTGCGGAATTGCTTTTAGGATTCCAGGAGTTTTACTACTGGAATAGAATGTGTCTGTGGGTAGAAAAGGTCAGCGAAATGAATTGGGAGTACTGCATGAGTGGGATGTCTTCGTTCTTGGCCCTTGGCAGCTCTGGAAGTGCCTTAGTTAAAGAACCCATTAACAGAAAGCCGCTCCAACAATGCTCACCCTTCAAAATGTCAACTTAATTTATTTAACTTTATTATTATCTTTACTTTCTCCCCAAAGGGACTCGGGGCGACTAACAATAACCTGACACAACACAGTGGCATTTAAAAACAGGGCAGATTAATATACAGTCGATACAAAAATTAAAAAAAACAATTATACATGTATGCAATTGATATAACAGTTAAAATACAGTTAACATACAATAAAAATACAATTAAAACAATATTTAAAAGCAAAACATCCCTCTAAAATTCCACCCACAGCATCCCCAGTCGCCAGCAGCCTTCATTTTGCCTAATGATACTGGTAGGGAATGTACATTTAGGTGTTAGCTATTGCATTCTGCTGGGCCTCACAATCTGGGAATCTTGCGAATTCTTTAAATTTAATTGCAGACTGGTGTTGAAGTCTCCCTGGAGTAGGTGGAAGGAAGGAGCGGCTCAGGTGTGGTCTTCTGTAGGATTGTAATTAGGGTGAGGAACTGCCTTTTCCAAAAAGGACACCCTGCCCTTAGAGACAGTTGGTCTCCAAGGTGTATTACAAGCAAATATTAAAGCAGCACATAAAGATAAATGGAAAAATGGCCAAACAAGCAGGAAACAAGAAAAACGGCAAAATGGCTGGCAGGTGAATAACATATAAGGGTTTTTATTATCTTTGTATGTGCCTTCGAGCCGCATGTTGACATATAGGGACCCTTTGAATTTCTTAGGATTTTTTGTCCAAGAAATGTGCCATTGCATTCCCCTGAAAGACAGTCTGCAGCACCTGGTAGTTCTTGATGCTACCCCATCCTGATACATGCCACACCTGGCACTTCTTAATTCTGAAGGTTAGGTGGGATCTTATGTCTTCAGGGTACTTTAAGCCTTTATTGTTTCCTGTCAAAAGCTTGTGAAGAAAAATCTGGACCTGAAAAATTATAAGATCAGTGCCAGGTGAGTAGGCCTGGCAAGGTATTATTATTCCTCTTTTTCTACTGTCTTCTATTTTACCATTGTGTTTCTAGTGGTTAATTGATTTTTTTTTTGGAAATTGGAATAATTATGGAATTTAGCTTAAAATACATTGCTTTTTGTAGTTGCTGCATCACACTGTTGATTCATGTTTGGATTGTGGTCCACAAAGACTCATAGATCCCTTTCACATGGACAGTTGTCAAGTCAGGTGACACTCATGTTATATCTGTACTTTTCCTTTTTATTGCCTAAATGTAGTATATTAAAGGGTTGTTGTGTGTTTTCCGGGCTGTATGGTCATGTTCCAGAAGCATTTTCTCCTGCCATTTCGCCCACATCTATGGTAGGCCTCCTCAGAAGTTGTGAGTTATATATACACATAACAACCCTGTGATTCCGGCTATGAAAGCCTTCGACAACACGTAGTATATTCACTTTCTACATGCTGAAATTCATTTTGTTAGTTTTGGACCTCCTGTCTCATCTGTTATTTGGGATCCTGACCCTGTCCTCTGGGGATTCGCTGTTTCTTCAATTTGATGTGATCTGATGATTTGATAAGCATTTCCTCTATTCCTTTGTCCAAGTCATTGATAAAAATCTTGAATAGCCCTGGACAACTCCCCAGCCTTGTGTCATACATTAGTTGCTTCTCTGCTGAATGAATAGCAACGATGTGTGGGCACCCTTTGAGCTCCTCTTTTGGAAATGAAAAATGCCTAGTTCTTTTTACCTATGGCTACTCTAATCTTCTAAAACCTTTCAAATCTCTCCTGGTTTTGGGATTGTCTTATTTACTTGGCCTGCGAAGCCAGCGCTCACACTCTGCCTGTGGGCAAAGTGATCAGCTGGGAGTTGGTGCTCTGAATATTTCACCACCCACACTTTTCTGCACGTGGCCAAGATGGCAAGGGCTTTCATGTGGGGAATGCCATCACTGGATCCTGCTGGGCTGGGCGGGTCTCGCCAGAGGAATTCTTTGCTTCTCTGGATATTTCCTGTTTCTCACAGAGAACTCTGCAGTTGCCTGGTTTTGGTCTTTGTGAGAACTTCTGTTTGGAAAAGAGTTTTAACGGTACCGTGGGTCTGATTTGCCCTCTCTGTTCAGAGGCGTTTCTCGCCTCGACAGGGACCTCAGTGGGTGGAAGAGCAGACTTGGCTTTCCGCATGCGATTAGGTCATATTTCCAAGACAGTTTTTATATTGTCTACTGGAGATAAACCACTGTTTGTGCTGTGGAATTGATTGGCGCAGCCTCATTCTGGAACAAAACTCTTTCAGCTAAATTTAGGTTGTTTCTATGCTTTAAGCTGTGCCAAATTGGAGGACTAACTACTGGATTAATTGAAACAGTTCTTTATAGTTTTATTACGTAGAATAAATGCCACATTGATATCTTGTACTTAACATTTTATACTGCGTGCTAAAGCTATAACAACTTAGAGAAGCTTTAAAAAAATTTTAAGGAATAAAACATAGGAGTAAAGGCTCTCTTTTTCATAAGGAGATGTGTTTTTTTAATCTTTGTGTCCATATCTGCAATTTCAGGAGCTTATTTTTCAGCGCCTTTCCTGGTTGCTTTTCACATTTTTTTTTTGCAATTTGCATTGCTTTTTGTTTTCTTTTTTAACCTATAAATGATGGCCATAGGAAAGTGTTGGAAGACAGCCAGGGGATTGTGTGTGTGTGTGTGTGTGTGTGTGTGTGTTGATGAGGTTGTGGGATTCATGTGCAAGCTGTGCAAGCGTGATTTGCAAAATGCCTTGTTCAGTTCTGTTTGTTGCAACAACCCTGTCTCATTAACAGTCTTAAAGTGACAGGTATCTTTTTAAGAGCTGTTGTGGTTGGAGTGTTGGACTGTGACCCTGAAGATCAGACTTCGAATCCATCCTCCACTGTAGAAATCCGCTGGGTGGCTTTGGGCCAGGAACTATTTCTCAGCCTCAGGAGAAGGTAGAGGCAAAAGCAAACTCCTTGTGAATGCATCATGTTAACAAAAACACCATTATAGGGTCCCAAAGGCAAGCATCATCAAAGTGTTTGCAAGGTGATATGTAAGGGATTCGAATAAAAGCAAATGCTTGACTTTTCATTTTGGCCAAGTCTCCTGAACCTTTTTCAAAGATGCTTTCTACTTTCATGTTCAGCTGCAGAAGGGTTTCCCTTCTTTGTGTCATGGGCAGGGATCTCAGGACTATTTTTAAGGTAGGGTTGGGGACCCAGGACTGCTAGGTCATTAGGATTTTTGTGCCATTGCATGGATATTTTTACAAAACAGTAAAAACACAAAATACAGTGAATAACGATGATGATGCCACCATTTTGAAGCTTAGTATTTGCCAAGTAGAGCAGTTAACAATGAAACTAGCATGACAGTGACAACACAATGAATGAAATATTGTAAAATTGTTTAAGATGTAATATTTAGAACAGGAATCTCCAAACTAAGGCCTGTGGGCTGGATGTGGCCCTCCAAAGTCATTTATCTGGCCCCTGCCTTCAGTTTTAGACTTAGGCTCATCCAAAGTCTGAAATGACTTGAAGGCACACAACAGCAACAATCCTAATTAACTTGACTCTCATTGGCCAGAAGCAGGCCCACACTTCCTATTGAAATTCTCATAGGTTTATGTTCATTAAATTTGTTTTTATTTTTAAATATTGTATTGTTCTTTCATTGTTGTTGTTGTTTTGCACTACAAATAAGACATGTGCAGCGTGCATGGGAATTTGTTCTTTTTTTTTTCAAATGATAATTCGGCCCTTCAACAGTCTGAAGGATTGTGGACCGGCTCTCGGCTTAAAAAGTTTGAGGACCCCTGATTTAGAAGTCCAGGAAAGCGGTAAATATATGAGAGTGAATGCAAGGGTGGTTATTAAACATGGATGTTTTTGACAGATAGTTCCTGAGGGGGTTCAACTGCACAGGTGTCTTGGTGGAACCTCCTCCCCATAGTCTTTCCTTAGGAAGGCTCCCCCCCCCCCCCCAAATTCTTTGCTTCTTGATTTAGGGTGGTAGCTTGCTGAAGGGAAAGGAAAGTCCATTCACCGAAGCATTGCACCTCTTGATGAGCAAGTGGTTGGGACAGAGAGCAGGGTGTTGCCTTTCGTGCCAAAGAAAGCCATGCTCATCCTTTTTGGAAATGGGAGGCAGGACTAGGAAGGGGTTTGGTCCCATCCAGTTGGGCTAGTTCTCCTTGACTGTGCTGAGAGAAACCCGGACAACAACAAAGCAAGCGCAAAGCGATCTGGAGTGATGAGTTGGCTTGTTTAAAGGCTCACGTTTTTTGAAAGGCCTGTTGGTAGAGCAAATTGCTTCTCTGATTGGTTTTTAGTTCTTGCTTGTCAGGGACAAATGGCTGGATTGCCACTCATCCTCTTGTGTAAAGGGCAGTTTTGTTGCTCTTTGGGATCAGGCGCAGCGGGGTCATGTGTCAGGCCCGGGGATTACAGGCCGTGTCCCAGAGTAACCCTTTTAGTAGCTTGCATTGGTGTAATTGATGAATGACGGGATTTGCCAGATTTGATATCTGCACTAAGAGCATTCGTAAATGCTGGCTTACTTGCTTTTCCCTCCAACTTAATTTCAAACTCGGGAATTTGCTGCTTAAGGACGAACCCACAATTGCTCTGCGGTGACCTCTCAAGTGAGGGTTCATGGAGTGAGCTCTGCCTTTTTCATTTAGATTCCTTTTCTCCGAAATAGGGTTTGTGTGGGGCTTGTGTGTGCACTGGGTGAAAACTCTGGGTTGAGAGAAGTAACAAACGAGCCCATTCACGTGTGCGCTTGAATTGTGCCATGTCAACAGAACACTAGGCATTTGGCTTGTCAGTTCAAATGGACCCATGGTCTGGCATTAGGTCATCGTTGCTGCAGATTTCCAGTCTCTCTCTATTTGGAAAAAATGTGTAGGGTTTTCTTTCTGCAAGCGCTGTGGAATGTCGTTGGTTAACCTTCTTTTGTAAGCCTTTACAATGCTAGTTTGTACGCAACTCAACGCCTAAACCCAGAAGGAAAGAGGCGGTTCCTTTGAGATGATAAGAGAAAAGAAGACTAATTTAACTCTATGATAGGCTGGATAAGAGCCTTGGTTTTGAGTGCAGAAGGTCAGGGTTCTGCTTCTTTCAACTTGAGTTGCTGGGTTTTTGGGTGCAATATGACCCATCTCTATTAAGCCTAATTTACAGGGTTGTTTTGAGGATGTTCACAATGCATCTTCTACAATGAAGGAAATGATGAACCAAACTAAAATTAAAATACTGACCTAATTTATGAAGAATTGCTGATAGATATATGAATAAAAACTCAAGTGTTTAATAGATGTATGAAATGCTCATTAAAATCTGCTTAGCTCCATGCTCGTTAACAGATTAATTATAACCCCCCCTCTCCGTATCAGCCCAACTGTACTACAGAATTCTATTTAAGTGTGCTTAGAATTTTGCAAAGGAGGCCTGTGTTTACTGGAGAAAGGTCCAGTGCGCAGATGTGTAAACATGTGAGTCTGCCTTCTGTTGTGTCCATTGAGTCATTGCTCCATCCATCTATCCATCTATCCAACCCTCTCTCCTGGCGGTGGTCCAGAGGGGCCTTGGACAGATGTTCCTTTGTCCAGCATCACTGGCTTGAGGGCTCTTAAACTGGTGATTCTACATGCTGAACGTTGGAGGGGTGTGTGGTATTATCCAGATGTGTAGTAGCTTTCCACCAAATGTACAGGCCCCTAGGGAAGGATTGGAGCATCGAATGCATCGTTACAGGACAGTAAAAACTAGGCTCGTGCAAACCGGGTCCATCCCGGTTTGCAAGTACGCTTTGAATGCTTGCTGGCAATTCTGGATTTAACTGAGCTCTGAATATTAGGATGACATTGTGTCCGCTGGGATCCTCCGGACCCAGAAGCACACTTCTCTGCTGATCCTGACAGAAGACAGAGGATCATCTTGGTGCAATATATTTGCTCACCCTGCACAACTCACGCACCTTTTTTTCTTCCAACAGGCTCTTCCTGGAGTTGCTTCAGATTTCACCACTGAGATGTGAGTACTTTTTCTCTCCTCTTTTTTGCTTGCTTTCAGATGAGTGGCATTTACAGGCTGCCCTCTTGTGTTTGTGAGTTGATGAGGCAGAATAAAACAAAACAAAACGTGAGATCCTTGGGGAAGCTGTAGAGGACACACAGGGGAGGAGTGGTTTTCTTCCATGCGTCTGCCCTGCACCAGAAAGGCTTAATAAACTGGCATCGAGGGTCTTATTGAAGGGCTGCTGGTGTGGATCCTGCGACCCTGATTGGATGCCGTCCGGGTTGCCCTTCCTTCCCCGGCAGCAGGGCGTTGGGCAGTCATGTGCGACACCCTAGATGCCCAGCGCCGGCCTCTGTCTACAAGGGGATTATGCTGGAACTTGCTGTCTGTGGGCTCACTCTCCCACAGTTGTCCATTGCTGGAATTCTTACATCACCCTCTGCAATTGATATTGGTCCTTCCTGACTTGGGCAAAATAAAGGCTTGGCTTTGAGTGGCACACTGCTGCCCGTTGAATTTCCCAGTGTCACGTAGGCCCAGACATCATTTCTCACTTGTTCCTCTGAAGGTGGTTATGTGAAGTCCTGCAGATGTGGACAGGAAACCCTGGAGGTGAAAAGCAGGTTACTGTCATCTCTCTCGGCAGCAGGACTATGTCTTCACCAACAACTCTGGTCTGGTGACTAAGAAAGAACTCTACAGATTTCTTTGCTGTGGGTTCATGCCTTCCCAAGTCCTTCCTGATTTCTGAGCTCCCAGAAGGAAGAGCCCAGCTCGTTAATTTATTCTTGCTTTGTATTTACAGCAAAGGAGCGGCACTCCATGAAATCAGGTTCAATCTATTCCTTAATTTGTGAGCTTAGTAAAAATGTGGTTCTCAAGCAAGAAGGCATGGCTAGAAAGAACCCCAAATGGTCTGTAAATAAAAGATTTATTTGGAATCCCAAGGAGTAGCAACTGTCATTGAGATTATGTAAAATGAAATATGTTATGTGAGATGTATTCACTGTTTGGATTAGTAGATTGGGGTGGGAGGGGCTTTTGTCACAACCGGAAGAATACCCACCAAAAAATGAACAAACAAAAAAGGCCAATTCCACCAAAAGAATACAAAAACAAATATTTGTGTGGGAAGGAATTTTTCAGGTAGTTTATTGACCCCAAATGGGCCAAGTGGCTATAAATGGAAGTTTTCCCCTAATCCTGCACCCCCCCCCCCAAACAAAAGAAGAAAATAATCCAAAATCTCAGCTGGAAGTGATATGACATCATTTTGGAAGCTGAAATTCCTTAGTGTGGCTTGAAGATTAAAAGGCATTATCTTGACCGTGATGCTCAGAAGCAAAATATCATCATCATCATCATTGTTATATTTATTTATACCCCACTTTATCTCTCCCAAAGGGGACTCAAAGAGTCACATCTCAGAAATAATGCTCTTCCATTTGGAGGAAGATATGTTTAGAGATCCAACCTTAGGAGCCATAGTTGTTAAGGAATAGGAGCAAATACAAGTCAGTGATTTCCAAACCCAGAATTTAAAAGCACATTGAATGCATTATTTAAACTTACTTTGTTGAAAAATGACTATATCTGTCTCTTGACTCTCGTTTAAAAATAATAGTTACCACTACCTCCCATCACAAAATCTCTGTGTAACCAATGATGTCAGCCTCAGAAAAATGAACGAATGCCTCTCTTGGCATTCATAGAGATCATTACCTACATTCAAAAATTGGTATTCCATTTTAAACAGTTAATAATTCCATTAAAATGGTACAAGTCTGTCCACACCTGAACAGTGACGATCAATTCCTGCTTCAAAGCCTGGCTTTATTTTTCTAGCTTTTGTCAGAATCAAGTTGTGTGATATATGAAGAGTGGCTATCTAAATGAAATCACTTTTTAAAACACATTGCTGCTTTATCTCTCTTCTCTTCTTCCCCCAGTGAGAACTGATGTTTGTAATAATATGTGGCACATGTTAGGTCCTGATTACATCAGATTAGTTCATTTATGCCATGATTATGTCAACATGTGACAGTGTACTAGGATGAACTTGTTGGTATCCTGTCATGGAAATAATCCAGCAACATTTATCTGCCAGATTCTAGTTTCTTGTGTATGCTGACATTCGGATTTCATGCTTAGTTTGTTTTTCTGACACTTGAAAGCCTGGTTTGATCTGAAGGAGAACTTCTCTCTTTACAGCTAGACAGGATGACTGACAGTCCGCATGGCATAGAGATTTGAGCTTTGGACCAGGGCCCTGGAGGCCAGGCTTCAAATCCTTACTCAGCTGTGAAGATTCACTGAGTGACCTTGGAGAAGTCACACTTTCTCAACCTCAGAGGATGGCAGTGGTGGCAAACCTCCTTTGAACAAATCCCATGATAGAGTCATTTTAGGATTGCTGTGCACCAGAAATTATGATTACAGTATTATGTTTATTTTTACCCCGCTTTTTTTCTCCGCTAGGAGACCCAAAGTGGAAATGGTTTGAAGGCACACTCTAGCGATGATTGACTGAAGAATCTGCCACTTCGTAAATAATAATTTTAAAAACTTTTCATGATTCATTATTTTTAAAAAAGAAGAGACATTGGTGAAATCATATGAGATCTATGAGTAAACTGAGCAAGGGTGCGTAATTCTGTGCAGATGATGTATTGAAGGAAAAGAGTGGAAAAGGGGAAACTTTGTTAAGTAGAGTTATGTCATCTGAAAAATCAGTAATACAGAGGCATAGATGTTCACAAAAGGTGGCCACTTGTGCAAAGAGTGTTCATCCGGAGTTAATGTCCACATGTTGAAAGGTTTATAGGGCCTGTATGCATAGAATAGCAAAAAATGGGCATTTCTCTTTCCAATGTAAAGTACAGAAAGGCCTCTGTGGATTTCAGATTCAGTTTCTCCTACATTACGTTTGGCTAGGGAAACATTTTCTTAGGGGAAGGGGCTGTGTGTGTTGGTGCCCTTTTCCTTGTGGTTGTTTGCTGAAAATAAACATTCCAGGATGAAAACCACTTTCTGTCAAGTTAGCAGCTTCTGAAGTCTCAACTCTTACTCCTTTTATGAGGAGAGTGAACCAGCTCTGGAGGATGAGAAACTCCCAAATAAACGTGAAATGAGCTTCCCATTGTTAATCTCCGTAGTGTATAAGCAGGGAGAGCAGATGGCTTCACCACGATATCCTTCCATTTTATACCTTGGGGACTGGTATTTTTGGCTGATTGTGTCAAATAGCACAGGTGTGATGAATGTGGCAGCTGTTCCATCCCATTCGTTACGCCAGTCCAAGGGATTTTTTTCCTGGTGCTTCTCTTCTCTAGGTGTTTCAGTGGTAAAAATTCAGCAGTGATTACAAGGAGGGAAGCATAACTAAGGATGAGCCCATTCTGTATTTGTTTTGTTTAGTGAGGGGCTGGGGTTTGTTCTTGAACTGGGGTCTGCTTGGGTTTTATTCTTTCTCTGTCAGCCATGCTGGCTCCCTGGGAAGGCAGCTTGGTAATAACAGGGTGGGTGAGATTTGAACTTGGCCTGCAATAAAACAACACTCTGCTGAGTCAGGGGAGCGCAATGCAGGAGGCTCACCAAATTCTGTAAAGCAAAAGAAGTTACCTGACTTGGGGGTTAAGTCTTTAAGACAAATGGCACTTTTGTGTTTGTGCTGCTTGGCTTAAAATGCCATCTGCTTGCATCTAGTACAGAGGTAGGGATTAAGGGAGCCCTTCTTGATGTTGTTGGACTACAATTCCCAGCATTCTTTGCCATTAGTTCTATTGTTTAGGAGGCTGGTGGGATTTGCAGCTCTAACTCCATTTCCTGATTCTCACCCCTCTTGTCATAAATCATTCCCACTATATTTTATCCGCAGGATGGGATTGTTAATCCTAGTGTTCTTTCTTTCCAAAAGATATGGAACATAAGGCTGCTTTGAGTCTCCTTGCGGAGAGAAAAAGTGTGGTATAAATAAACATAATCATCATAATAATATAATAAAAATAAATGAACAGAGGAACACATCATATAACAAGTTACTTTTTTGACATTGGGATATGTATCAGCAAGGGGTTACCCTTTAAACACTGTCACAAGTAACTGAATGAATTACTTTTGAAAATTAATTTTCCAAAGTTTTTAAGAAGTGATTGTTTTGAGGAGTTTTGTCTGAGAGGTGAAAAGGAAGAGGTGAGGGCATTGAGAACATCCTCTCTTTTGGGACAGGGGCCTAGTTCTTTAGCATTTCTCCCTCCCTACCTTCCATCATGTTGCCTTCTACTGTTAGAAAATGGAGTCAGCTTCCCGAGGGAAAAAAAAAAAGCGAGGCGTTGCTGGAGCAGCTCCTAATAAAAAGCTTTTTGATGCCTTGGCCGTTAAGGGTGATCTCATCTTGGTGACCAATCTGAGAAATGTGCAGAGCTCCAGCTCTTTGTTACAACAAAACTCTGCTGAGCTGCTGAACCGTGGAGAATGAAGCTGCAGCCGGAAGGATTAAGGGCTGGCCTTAACATCGGGGACCTCAGTGCAGGGTGCGAATGCCGGAAGGGAGGTGGAAGGAAGTATCTCCTGCCAAGATTGTGAAGGAGGCAAGATCAAGTCATTGGAAGGGTCAGTCGTGGGAATGTGGAACTCCAGGGCTTTCTCTCCTCCTCTGGAGCATCTCTGCTTTGCCCATCTCAGTTCTCTCCATATTGCTTACACAATAACACCCAGCCCAGCTTCTGACTGGCCAGCAAGCTTTGTCAGTAAAAAAACAGAAATTAATTTGTGGAATATTACTTTCAGCTGGGCCTATGGAATGAAACACAGATTCCGTGGTAAGAATACATAAATGGAAGGAGAGGACTGCAAAGGCTGTTTTTGCTAGCCCTCTGCCATGCTATAGTATACAATGAAAGCACTCCTCGAAGCTTTTCATGCTCTTTCTGCATTGATAAAGTATAGATGACCCTCCATATTTGTGGTTTTAACTTTGAAGATTTGAATTATTCAGAGATTAGTTTTCTTTAGGAATCTCAAAGTCTAGAGGACCTAGAGATTTCTAGATAGAGCACTTCTCTGAGGATCTCTAGGATTTCCAATGTGATTCTGTGATTAGCTTCCAGGGGACGCCAACCATAGAGGGGCCGGGCTGTGGCGCAGCTGGCTAGTAACCAGCTGCTATAAATCACTACTGACCGAGAGGTCATGAGTTCGAAGCCCGGGTCGGGTTAAGCCTCTGACCATTAATAGCCCCGGCTTGCTGTTGACCTATGCAGCCCCGAAAGACAGTTGCACCTGTCAATTAGGGAAATTTAGGGACGCTTTATGCGGGAGGCTAATTTACAACACCATAAAACTGCCAGCAAAACACGAGGAAGGAATGCAGAAGTACATCCACTACTGGACGGTGAAGCAACAACTCCCCCTGTGGCCGGAATCGTGAAGCCGGAAAAATGTTAAAAATGCCTCTGAGTTTGTCTAATGTATGTGGTTTGTCTGTTGGCATTGAATGTTTGCCATATATGTGTTCATTGTAATCCGCCCTGAGTCCCCTTCGGGGTGAGAAGGGTGGAATATAAATACTGTAAATAAATAAATAAATCGAGTCATGTTAGAAGACCTAGGAGTTCCCTAGAGAGGTATCCTCTCACTAAAGAAAGAGCAATAATTTACTTGCAGTTTTGCAGTTTCACAGGGGTCTTAACCCAAGTAAATGTGGAGGTGTGACTCTCTATGTTAAAAGGTGACGGGCTGCTGTGGGCAATAATTATTCAGGGTACTATTATTTTTTTCTCCTTTGAAGAAGAGCAGCAGTTTAAAAGGTTTTAGCCAACCCTTTATTCAGAACTAACAATAAGCTCACGTGTAATGAAACAACCAGTTCAGATAAGACTTGCATAAGTAAAGAAAAACATATTTTGCTTCCTAGAGACTACTACTACCAAAATGCATCCAGGAATTATTTTTCCTCCTTCACCACCCTTTGCTTTATTTATGATTCCTGTTCTGGTTTCCCAGCTTCTAGAACTTGGATTTCTAAAAGCATACTAGGAGTAATTGGTGATGAAGATCTATCTTCCATCGTCTTCTGCTTTGCTATTCATGGAGGCCGACATAGGGATTCTGGAGGCAGCTGCTGTACAACTTGCCTGTTGCAGGCAGTCACACAGAGTTACTTCAGGATTTTTTAGAGTTTACTCACATTCTTTTCCTGGCCTGAGCTTTATGTAATTCTTTATTGTGAACAGTTATGGAGCATGATGTCTGTGAAGCCATGCCTATGCAGAAAAGGCCGAAAATCTTCATAAGAATGTAATTGTGGGCCTAAGGAGGTCAGTAGAAACCTCTTGAATATTTGGAGAGGGCCAAACCAACATCCATCTATGGAGCTGTTGGGTACAACGCTGTATACAATGTTAATGGTGACTAATATATATTCGAAGATTACTGGTAGTTATTTAAATTTCATGGAAGCAAATCAAGCCAATTAAGTTCTGAATCTCAACCTCCATAATGAAATACGTTCTTTAACTTGCACTTCACCACCAAATCATCCTATAGCAGTGCTCTCATTTAATTTGCAATGGCTGTGAACAAATATAAAAGATGCCTCCAAATTGGAAAGATAGTATTTTCCCTGAGGCCAAATTGATACCGTTTGATCAAGCTAGATTTACTCAATGTACAGGGTGTTTGAAAAAGAACTCCCGAGTTTTAATGTATGACACATTAAAACTAAGGAGTTCTTTTTCAAATACCCTGTATTTCTATCTCACCAAAACCAAGCCAGGGCCAATCACTGAGTTTCCCTCAATTAATTTTCTGATTCTTGCTGAGATGCTGGTCTAGAATCTAACCAATTGGCATTCAGTTAATTGTCCCCATTTCGTTGCCTTCAGAAATTAAACTCAAGATGTAATTGCGTGGCAAATTGAGCTCATGAAGAAACCCTCCCCTTGGCGTGAGTGATGTTCTTTCTCTCCTTAGCGTAATTGCTATATAGAGAGAGGGAGGGGCGGCATCATGGGAAGTCAGCGAGATTAATTCTTTCCAGGCAAAGGCAAAACCAGTTCTGAGTATTCCTGGCTTGAAAAGGTGAATATGGGGCCACCTTAAGTTCAAGGGGACTTGAAGGCATTCTCATAGGCACTTCAGCTGCAGTTCCATTTGGAAATCACCACCTGCATTGTAATTAAATGGAGGAAAAAATATATTAACATCCATAAGTCTTGCGGTGGTAGAGAATGCATTTGAGCTCGAGACAATCGATGAGCCAGTTCTTTACTCAGCCAACCCAGTGATGCGGTAGTCAAGAAAAGCACCACAATCAAGGGAGAGAAGAAGAGGCGGGCATGGCTCATTGAAGTCCAGGCTCTGCTGATTTAATGCTGCTTAGTCTCCTTTTCAGGACTTTATGATGATAACAAGCGCCGATGATAACAAACTTCTGCCAGGCTTAGCAGGCCTTTCTTCCCAGACAGTGGTTTTCTCATCCCAGGTGTCGAATCGTATTTACACTGGGTAGCCCAATCCTTTTGTGTAGCACCGCAGTGCCTCTAAGTAAGATAAATGTTGTTCTGGTATAACACCTGCTTGTTTTAAGATAGAGGTGATTCTTGTTCTGTTTTTCCTTTAGCAGTAATCTAAGGAGCGTTTCTTCCCCAGGTCTTCATTGACCTCTAACAAATGAAGAGCATTAGGTTACGATAATAGGCTGTAACCTTCTGTTCTGGGAGTGATAGCTCCTTGTTTCCTCCAGCACTTCAAGAGCTCATTTGTGGTGATTTCCAGGGTCTAGTTACCTCAGTGGAGAAACAGAAGCACCAGCAAAACATGAAGATTGAAATCCAAGCAGGCAAAGGTCATAGGCAGCACCTGGGGACAGTCCTCCTCCTGGCTTGAGGAGCTGTTGCTTTGAGGCTCCTTCAGGTTTCTTCTGGAGGTGGAGGGGTTGCCATTGAACATTGACCTGGATGGAAGCCTAAGACCAGCCAGGACTGACCCCTGAAAGGATCTGGGGCATTTGCACCACTAAGACTCCTCCGTATCAGAATCGTGTCAGAATCGTTTGTCACGAGTGTCTTAAATTATCAAGCCCTGAGAAATAGTAAGACAGCAATAACCATCAAGCATTTTAGTAATAATAAAGGCTTCTTATATGGACTTACTTGGGAGTAAGCTTGGGAGAAGGGGATTCTAAGTACACACTACACTTTTAAGAGCCTTCATATTCAAGGATGTTTCTTTGATAATGACGGGAAAACTAATTTGCCCTCCATCACCAAAATAACAACTTGCCTGTCAGTTTCAAGTTCTTACATTTTATAAATCATTCCATCATCCCTGGCCTTTGGAGAAGACCATTCTGCAGAAGAGCGGCCAAAATGGTTGCTATGTGAGGTACCAGATCTGATTTTTCTTTAAACCCAAGATGTTCAATTAATGACAACTTCAGGTGTTTGAACTCCTCAAATACTTTAAGTTTGCTATCAACTGCCATCAAGTTCAGTTTCTTATGGTGACCCCAGGAACTCAAGACCTCCAAATTGCCTTGTCCTCAACAGCCCTGCACAGGTCTTGCAAAATCAAAATTTTTCTTGATTGAGCCTCTCCATCTTTAGTGTGATCTCCTTCTTTTCTTGTTTCCTTCCACCATAGAAAGCAGAATTTTAGGGAGCCCTGTCTGCTCAGGATATGGTCAAAGTATGATAATCTCAGCTGAGCCATTTTGACCTCCACGGAGAAGTCGGCTGGATGTCAGTTAACAACAAATTCCCCAAACTATCAGGCAGCCAGACTGCAGTCATTGTCATAAAGTGAAAATGAAGATCCAAACCAGGAATTGTAGAGATCTAATACTGTACATAACATTACATAATTTAGAAATTAGTTTGGGGCAGTACGTTTGTCAACACCTCCAATTGGTCATTTTGTTCATCAAAACTGATTTCTTTCCAGGTTCTTCTGGGTTTCCCCCAAGCCTTTATGCAGATGGCACTGAAAGATTTTGTTATAAAGAAAATGTCAGCATGTATTAAGACACTGAAGCATATATTCTAGAACAGAGATTGACTTGGCTTGTAGTGAATCTGCTCAGCTGCATGGGCTTCTATTTTTGAGTTTGGGTTGAATTTCAGCCAGACCCTGGTGCATTGCTCTCGTATTCTGGAGGACAGCAGGGAATGGATGACTTCAGTCCCTTCAGTCCATGTGGTGAGAAAGAGCACTTGACAACGAGAATGTCTGGGTTTGCTTGCACTGTGGGAAAATAAAATTTCTTGCATTCATCAGTAGCTTGGCGCAGGACAGGGATACCTCAGTTGACAAACCCTGTGGCAAAGCCTTTTATATCCCACCTACACCTCCTCTATGTAGATGGAACTATTTTTAACAGCAGAGGATGATAAAGGAAAGCTGGAGAAATACAAGACTTTCAGTGTCGGGTTGCAGTGTGAGCTGAGAAACAACAGGATTATACTCTTTGATGCTGCTTGCAGCAGGCAAGGGATACAGCAGCTGCCTCTAGAGTCACTTACTGATCATGTGCGAACAGGACAATGGAGAGGAAAAATAAAGGCAGATAAGCCTGCCTCACTTACGGTATTTAATTTCACATGTGCATATTGTTAGTTTTGGATAAAGGTTTGCTGAAGGATAGTCAACTGTTCTTTTGAGGCATTGGGATTCTTTTTATATTATCTTTGCCTCTGGTACCAAATTTTCTGTGAAAGAAAGGACTATATCTAGTTCATTAATGCAGGTACGGCTGTATAAATCCAGCTGGGATGCCTATGTTAATACAGTTTCAGCCTCTGGGTGGAAGGGAAGGGTGAGGGGGTCTCCTTGGGGAGTGGGATTTCCAAACAGTCCTCCTTGGGGCCGGGGTTTGCCAGCGGGTGTCTGATTCCGAGAGGAGCTCTCACGCAGGTTTGCTCTTCTTTGCCTCTACCTCACGCCTCTGATCTTAGTGATAAAGAAGGGATCAGCAGAGGCAGCTGAGCCTCAGATTTAGGGACTTACTGAGGTGGCTTCCCCTAATTCTTGGCTACTGAAGGGCAACCCGTCACACGCAAAATGGAGTGGAGCAGGGAGGGAATGTTTGAAACGGGGCTCCTGACCTCTTTGGGGCCCAAATGAGGGCTGGGTGGAGGGAGAGAGAGAGGAAAAGGCTTTCTTGGAAGAGGTCACTAAGTTGTCAGGAAGGACCCAGAGACAAGACCATTAAGCTCTCAAGATGCATCTTTGAAGGGGAGACTGACTGATGAAAGGGACTGCATGGTGGGTCTGTGAGATTGTGGGTTCGCGGAAGTCATAGTCGTGGGAGATGAGCTGATTCATGGTCACATGCTGTGTGTGTGTGTGTGTGTTTTTTGTTTTTTTTTACAAATAAAGTAGTGATAGTATATTTTTGTGCTTTGCCCTCAAGTCAACTCATGATAATCCTAGGCATGGGAAGCATACAAGATCCCCAGTCATGAAGTTGTCCTACCCAACTTCTTTGATGGAGACAGTCCAGCAGCAGAGCCACCTCCCTCTTTTTCTATTGCCCTCTTCTTTGTCAAGCATGCCAATCCTTTCTGATTAGTAGTTTTGACTCATGACAGGTCCAAAACATGGCAGTCACAGTGGAGTCGTTTTTGCTTCTAGTGGGAGCAGTGGTGCGAATCCCCAGTGGCGGGGATCTTGCATGAAGCAGCTACACATAGCAGTGTTTGCTGCATAACTCTGCTACCGCCAGCCATTTAACATCCCTGGCCCCAGTTTTGAATGTTTTCCACAACACCCTATGGCCATTCTGTGGCTGGTGAGGACGGAGGGTGGGAGAGTTGGAGAAGTGTCTGGCTATGCCCCTGTAGCCAGGCAGGAAACCTCATATGTGGTGGTCGTCCAGATACTCCTCAGCAGATGTTGGAAGCCTTTCCTGCCTGGCAACAACACATTGACAGGTGTTTTTCTGAACACCTCCCCCTGCTCCTCTTCTCTATCAGTCACAGAATGGCTTTGGGCTGCAGCAGCTCAAGGGTAAGTCTGTGGGAAGGGGTTCTGGGTCGTTGCGGAGAGAGGAAGGAAATACAGTGTTCACTGTGACCAAAACAAGACAGACAGAGACATAAGATGGATTGAGGGCTCCCTCTGCCACTCACGGGATGCCAGCCAAGATGTATGTGTTGTGTTGTTTCCCGCCAATGACTTTGAAGTATCATTCAAACAAGATGCAAGAATTCTTTTGGAGTCCGTAAACACACAGTGCCATATATTCTCCTCTTGTATTTTGTGTTTGTTTGCTGATATTTTGAGGAATTGCATTTTTGAAAAAAGGATGGCCTTTTTCTCTATAGCCTGGAAGACAAAAACATATTTAAATCCAGGAACAGGATTTGCTAAAGTCCTGGAACCTATTGGGTTAGACAGAGCTATTCATCCCCCTACCCCGCAATGAGTTAATAATGGAGGGCACATCTTCTTGACAAACAC
Organism: Anolis carolinensis; assembly: GCF_035594765.1. Taxonomy (NCBI): domain Eukaryota; kingdom Metazoa; phylum Chordata; class Lepidosauria; order Squamata; family Anolidae; genus Anolis; species Anolis carolinensis. The sequence goes on from NC_085846.1 coordinate 118,527,680, forward strand.
AAATTTTGTAAACATTGACTGCTCAAAAAAATATGGTGCTAAGTCTTGTGTGGGTTTGTGCACAGTATTTTAGATGGTTCTACTCAAAGCAGACTCATCAAATTCAACATTACTTGCATTGCTTTATACCAGTGGTTCTCAGCCTGGGGTCCCCAGATGCTTTTGGCCTACCACTCCCAGAAATCCAACCATTTTCTGGGAGTTGAAGGCAAAAACATTTCCATTCATCTCTGTATCTGTTTTAGGTGCTACTGTAGATTATATTTCATGAACCTCTTCCTTTATTTGTAATGGTGGTTTTGACTGCAAACTTTCGCCCTGGCCCTATGTTTGTTCTGTCAGCCTCTTTTTTTAGCAGAGGAGAGAATTAGAAATCTTATCCTCTTAAACATACCAGTTTAGGTAGGTCACAAAACTATATCCTTCCCCTGTGGGTCATCTGTCCTGCATATTGTGACTTGTACCCTCCTCTTAGTCATGATGACTTGGGACTTAAACCCAGTTGAAATGAAGAGCATGTAATTCAAATCTGCCTGCCCAGGATTGAATTTTTGTTGCAGTTATTTACTTTGCAGACACCAGTGAATGAATGGCAGAAGATATGCCTGCCCTGAGAGTGCATTTGGAGTTTAGAAAGTTCCCCTTTTTTTGCAAGTGTGTCAAAGGAGGGATTAATGTGCTTGACTTTGCCAACAAGAAAAATGACTGACTTTGACCCTGAGGGACCAGATTCATAAGCTTTGTTATGTGCAAAGCTCCATAGCCACGTGAAGATGATAGCTAAATTTGCCTTACTTTGCCTTGAACCTGTGGTTCATTCAGGTATCTGCAATGACCGGTGACAATTCTCCAGCTTTCCACAGGAACCTTTCCCAGCCCTATCTGGATGTGTAGATAGTATCTGGATGTGCCGGGAATGTACCCTTGGCCTTCATTTGCACAGTCCTTATCTTAAGATTGCAAGCTGGCTGTGAGCATAAAAACATAATAGTCCCATAATCAATAGAATTCTTCTTTGGAAACTTTCATGCTGGGAACTCTGGGACTTGTAGTTTGTGAAATCTTTCTTTGCTAAAGGTATCCCGGCCTCTTTGCTTTAAAAATAGCAATGGCTCTCTGTGTTGCATAACATTAAGGATATTGGTAGTCATACCATCTTTTTTTGAGTATTCAGTCCTGCCAAGATGTAGTTTGCAACTTTTTGTAATGCAAATCTCCTGACATTTGGCACCTATTCCTTTTTGGATACTATTTTTATTTTATTTATTTATCATGTTTATTTATATCTTGCTTTTTCTCTCCACAAGGAGACTCAAAACTCCTATAAGGAGACACAAAGCTAGACTTAAAACCTCATTGCTCTTGGTTATTCACATTTCTTTTTCCTGATGTAGTCTGTGGTGCAAACAAGGTGCATGAGCAGATTTTGCAGAGATATTAGCATTGGTTCTGATCGTATTCATGTAGAAATACTTTCACAAGGGCAGTATGATTTCCCTGTACAGTGTATGGTTAACTAATATGGAAATACTTTAAAAATTCAAAATCCAGTTCTGGTGCAGAAAGCAAATATTTTGACTCATTATGAGCTCTGAGGCACCCTTGCTACTTGAAGTGGAAGAAAATCCTGAAATAACTTCCTTAGTCCCGGGTCTTCATTTGTGCAAATTTTAGGACTACTATTTAGCTGAATAATATAGTTTATTTAAAATGACGTCCCCCCCCCCCCCTTTGTCCCAATAAAGCAGCTCACAGCAGAGATCTAAGCGAAGCTCAACTGAAGAACAGGGATGGCAAAAAAGATAGTCAATAAATGGAGGAAAACTAACTGAAACATTACTAATTTAAAATTACATTAAAACGTTTAAAAAGCATAATAATAAAAGGAAGCCCCTGATTCAAAGATAGTTCTACGCAACTGTTAATTCTCACTTGACTGTTTAAATAAAATAGCACAGATATTCATGAACTTAAAACCCTCATGCTGCATATTTCATGTGTTTGGGCTCTCTCTCCTCCCAAGCCGATAAATAATTCTTTCCAACCCATCCAGCCATTTTGGGAAATGCACATAAATGCCTGATGTGCCCCAGGTGACCGTTGGGAATGAAGAAGGATCTCTTTGTAACAAATTAGTTGCTTAATGTGGAATCCATATAACCACGCTCTGTTCAGCCAAACGAGGAGGCTGCTTTTTGAAGTTTGGTACAGATAAGGAACTGAGAATAGGATCATAACTTCCGCCTCATGTTCTCCTTCAAAGAAATTAAAGTCCCAGCCAGTCAGGTTTTTTTTTAAATGACTTCATGAGAACCTCAGATGCAAGTGATGAGTGTCTTTTTCCCAGTCTGTTCCCAAATATTTCCTGAAGTCGTTTCTGGATTTCTCAGTCAACTTGGCAGTGGAAGCCTTCAGGCATTATAACTGGGGCTGCGATTTACCTTTGCAGCCCTGTTTCCAGCAACAAGGGCTTGTTTAATTTTCCCAAATTAGCAGGGAAGAGAGACTCTGGAAGCATGTGTCAAAGGTGGCTGGAGCTGGTCCTTTGCCTCCCTCCTCCGCCTCGACCTGCGTGTTCCCAGCTCCTCTCTCTTGGCAGGGGCTTTGTTGAGATGGAAAGGGCCTCGCGCCTGGGATATAAATGCCTCCATTGGCTGCCTCTCAGGCTGTGGGCTTCCCAACCCCTGCTTTGGATTTGGCAGATTGTAGCCGGGCTGTGTCAAGACCCACTTTTTGCCAGAGAAGTGTCCCAGTTCAGTGAGAGGTTGGAGGAGTCACAAGGAAAACCCTCCAAGCACCTCATGCTACCCTCCTGGGTTGGTAAACAATACGACAGGCTGGGACTTGATGCAGAAAGGCACAAAAAGTGCTCTATAGGACACCGATCAGGGTTTGTTCAGGAGGCCAAGCCATATTTGATGGGCTTCTCTCATGAATGGTCGGGACACAAATTGACTGTCAAATTGAATGAATGGTGAGAACTTGCAGGCATTTGCAGGAAAAACAGTCAGACTTATTTTAAAAACAATAAACAGCTTCCAGCCAAAGCCTTTCTATATTTTGGTTTCCCAAGTATCATTTGGGCTTGGGAAGAAATTTCATTCCCCCAAGGCCGTTTTAAAAAAAATAAAGTACAACTTTCAAATCTCTTTAGAACAGTTCAGAAAGAGCTTGAAAACCTGGCTCTTTACTCAAGCCTTTAGATAAAGATTGCTCATCCAGAAGCAATCTGAATCTGTGACCATTCTTGTACCGGTTTGCACCTTTTACCTTTGTCAACTCGATATAGACACAGGGTCTATTCCCATCCCAATTTGCACTTCCAGAATTTCCACACTTTATCAGTCACCTTGTGTTTACAATATTTATATGGTGCACTTTACCCAGTCTACTTTTACAATCTCTCAGTTTTAATCCATGTTTTTATTAGTTCTTGTTTTTTATTGGCTAATGTTTTATTTTTATTTTTTTATTTTTTTATTGTGCAAGTTGTTGTCTATTGCTGTGTTTTATACTTCTACTGTTTTTATTCGGGCTTGGCCCCATGTAAGCCGCCCTGAGTCCCCTTCGGGGAGATAGAGGCGGGGTATAAAAATAAAGTTATTATTATTATTATTAACAGTTGTGGTCAACGGTCAAGAGAGTAGGGGCTGCTTTAGTTCTCAATAGACCTTGGCGGGTGGCACTTCTCCTTTGTATAAAAGAACCAGAAAAGCACCCTTTTTTGCTCCAAAATGTCCACTAGAGCTTGTAGAAGGACTATTCAAAGCCTAGGAAGACTGTCTGTACAACAGGAAGATACTCCACTTAGGCAGAGAAAATGAAATGCAAAGATACGGAATGAGGGACGCCTGGCTCGATGGCAGTAGGTGTGAAAAGGACCTTAGAGTCCACGTGGGGAGGAAGATGAACATGACCTAACAATGCAGTGTTGGCCTGCGTAAATAGGAGTCTAGTGTCTAAATACAGGGAAGTCATGCTACCCCTCTATTCTGCCTTGGTCAGACCCCTTTACCTGGAATCACACTGTTAACGAGCTGGAAAGGATCCAGAGTAGGGTGACTAAAATGATCGAGGGTATGGAGAACAAATCCTATGAGGAGTGGCTTAAAGAGCTGGGCATGTTTAGCCTGCAGAAGAGAAGACTAAGAGGAGACATGATGATGTCCATGGATCAAGATGTGAGGGGAAGTCATAGGGAGGAGGGAGCAAGCTTGTTTTCTGATGCCTTGGAGACTAGGATGCAATGGAAGAAGGCCTTCAAACTACAGGAAAGGAAGGAGATTCCACATGAACATGAGGAAGAACTTCCCCACTGTGAGAGAGAGATGTTCAGCAGTGGAACTCTCTCTGCCCCGGAGTGTGGTGGAGGATCCTTCTTTAGAGGCTTTTAAACAGAGGCTGGATGGCCATCTGTCGGGGGTGCTTTGAATGCGATTTTCCTGCTTCTTGGCAGAAATGGGTTGGACTGGATGGCTCACAAGGTCTCTTTCAATTCTATGATTCTGTGTCTTGCTTTGGTTTGTTTTGGTTTTTCAGGAGTGATGAAAGGACTGGTGCCGCTTTGAGCATCCTCCCAGAAGATCGCTCTTGGGGATTTTACAAAGGTAGCAGAACATGCATTTCCCTTGACACAGGCTTATAGGTTGCCAAGGAATGCAGTGTAGCTGGTTTTCCAGTTCCTCTCCCAAAGCCACTTGCCTGGCGGTGCTCTTCAAAAGCTTTTTCCAGCTTTGTAGAATTTCCTTCACCTAGAGGTGCAAATCATACATATTTCTCTTGCTAATTGCTTGTTGTTGTTGTTATGAGCCATCAAGCTGTATCTTAATTCTGCCAACCTTCTTGGCAAAACATATTAAAACCAGGTTTGTCATTGCCTTATTCTGAAGCTCAGAGGGATTTGCTCAGAGTCTCGCATAGGGTTTCCATGGCTGAGAGCACGTGCATAGGGTCCCACTGCCCCATGCTGGCTCTTAGTCAGTTGCATTTTAAACTAAAAATTCTGTTTTCATTATGTTTAGGGAACGCATGAGAATAGGAGTGGTGTCTTGAAGTGCCCTTTTGTGGCAAGCACACTTTGCCTGCCATCTATAATGTGGGATTGTTGCTGTGTCACGTTGCAAAGTCCTAGCAAAATATTTCAGGAAATAGAACAGTGTTCTGATATTTTAAAAGCAGGACTGGACGATATGTGGGGCCTCAGGCCATTTCCTTCTACAATATTTATTTATTTATTTATTTGCGACATTTATATACCGCCCTTCTCACCCCGAAGGGGACTCAGGGGACTCAATAAGACCAAATACCCTTGTGTTTCATTACTGTTGCAATTTAAGGGGAAAGTGGAAGCATTTTGAATAGTATGGGATTCTGGCATGCAAAATGGATGGGTTTTTTTGGGTATATTTTCAAGCATTTCTCTGTGGATTTGCAGGAGACATTGCCTTCCCAAGGTGTCTTGGAAAAAATGTAGAGTGTTTGGGTGCTCTAAGAGATTTGTGGGGAGCTTCAAAGACCACAGAAATGGATATGGCAGTGGTTCTCAACCTGGGAGCCCCAAATGTTTCTGGCCTACGACTCCCAGAAATCCCAGCCAGTTTACAAGCTTTTATGATATTTGGGAATTGAAGGCCAAAAACATCTGGGGACCCCAAGTTGAGAACCACTGGCATATGGGGTCCATATGCAGCCTGCTTTAAAGTGCCACAAGATTGTTAAGTTGCAGCTTCATACTTGCTCACGTGAGTCCAAAAGTACCATAAAAACCAAGGAATTTACTTCTCTGTAGGATTGTATGGTATCACTCTGTTGGTTTCAGCATAGACATCAAACATGGCTCCTTCCCTGTAAAATCTGCAGTATTGTCCTTACTGAGCATATTAATTCAAGAGAACAGCTCTTTACTTTTTTCAAGGTGACTTTATTTCTCTTCTGTGGATCTTTACATGGCTATTAGGAGCTATACATCTTTCTTGATGATTCACTTTTAATGTATTATGTGTAAGCCTTCAATGTTTGGTACTAAATTCAGAGTTTCTTTGAAACCGAACCATTGCTATAATTGAATCTTTTATAACAAAAGCATGGTGCTTTCTAATTTTTGTTAAAAATGATTTATCCTGCTTTTTGCAGCAGTAACTTGAGCTGAAGCAGGGATGTGTCTAAAACTTGGCTGCCATGTTTCTCTGGAACGTGAGCCTGCCCTTTCTCCAGCCTAAACGCTTGATTTAAGACTGCAGCCTGTCAGGTCGCTGGCAAAGAGCCCAGGAGAGGATGGTCTAAGCCAAGAGGTGAAGTGTATTGGGTTCCATCTTTTGACAAGGTAGGATCACTCCTCAGGAAGCAGACCTGGTCGCTGGATTGGAAGCAAAAAAGCAAAACTACTTCCAAAGAGACGGAGGACTGTTAAGCAAACTCCCCGAGAATAGGGAACAGTGTGTCCTCTATCTTGGCTTTTTGAAAATTTTCTCGCCCATTCCCCAAATGATCATTTGGCCCTTTAATGCAGCAGTTGCCGGAATCGATCTCTAATTTTCAAGATGGAACTCTACTTGCATTTTACTAAAAGTGATAGCGGCAGAAGGACTGTGGGTTTGGATATCAGCCTGGTAGGGCTTAATGGCTTTCGTTTCATTGTGTGTCCTTCTTGATTACTTTGCTTCAAGATATAAGAAGAGGTGGGTGACAAATAAATGTTGTTGTTGCTGTTGCTGTTGCTGTTGCTGTTATTTTTATTAGTAGTCACGTGATTGCTGATTGTGGTTCCATATCTGCAGAGTAACAGTGAACTTCTCTGCAGGGTGGGGGAGCCTAAATGCAGGGTTAGAAAGCAGGTTAATACTAGGATCAATAGATACCTTCAGACCTTGAGGGATTGCACTTCTGTTCAGAAAAACCAACCTTTTGTGCCCAAACTGTCTCTAGAGTTCGAGGGGTTGCTGGCTGTCTCCAGAAAGTCGTTGGGCAGCCAACTGCTGAGGATGGTCTGGCTGGAGATCTTTCATGGAGTTGCAGGAGTGATGATGGCCCCTTTCCAACTCTGGGGTCGTATCCCTCTTCTGTTGTTGGCTGCCCTCTATTTCTGTGAATATTTTGGCTGAGACCGAGCAGTTCCACTTGGGGTTTGCAGACTGTGTTTGTGTCCTTTGAGCTTTGCTGACAGAAGCAGAACTGGGCTCTGAAGTCAACTTCCTTCTCCATCTCTCCTCCTGCCCACATTTGCAGTATGTTCTCCTTCCTCAATCATCTGCTCCCTTTTTTAAAAAGTTTGCCTTCAATTGGCTGTCAAACTCAGTAAACCCAGTACTGATAATAATACTGCAACTCTTTCTGTCCTGAAAATAGAGCACGCTTGATAGGAAATGTCCAATCATGGAGGCTTCACTGAATGGGGGAGAAGAGAGGGTGAGGGGAATGAGAGGTTGCAAGGCACAGGGGTCATGCAAAACACACAACCCAAATTGCCCTGTTAAAAATTGTGATCATTTTCTGCCAGCAGAAATCTAAATGTTGCCTTGAGGCAGTTGAATTTTAGGGCAGGATAAAAGGTGAACTGTAAATGAGCCTGCACAATTCTCTGCACAATGCTTTTTCTGGCATATATTGATTAGTTGTAAATATAGTGGAGGGATAGAGCTGAGAGACCATGAGGCATGTTGAATGGCACCCCTTTGAAGCCCAGGACATTTTTGCTCTGTTTCCTGAATCATTGGTTTTCACACTGCAGTTCTAGGCTTCCCGGGGTTTATCGACAAGAAAATCGGCTGGAACAGACCAAATGTATGCATGAAAGTCAACATGGAGGTGTGGGGAAATGGGGAGGATGCAGCAAGCCTGGTTGGAGCCTATAGGGGCTGAGAGCATGCCTTGGAAGCTTTGGGCGACGTGTGCCCATCAGTCAGGAAAGGACTCCGTGAAGGCAGCAAAGCCACAGCCATCTGTTTTAGAGCCAGAGAGTGCCTTCCACGTTTCGTTCTCCAAGCCTGGACTCACTTTATTAGAGGATTAACTTGTGTTAGGGCAGCACAGGTACCGACTGTAAGATGGAGCACCTACCTGTTCCTGAAGGTAGCTCCCAAGCAAAGATGTCCATGCAGAGGATGAACATGTCAAGGAGAGAAGAGCACCTGCTTTCTGGATGTTTTGCCTGAATGCCCATACAACCGTGCAGGGTCTTTGAACTATTGCAATTCAGACATATGAATTGATAATGCCTTGCCTCCCTTGCAAGTTGACCCATTGAGCTTGTCTTCTGATAAACTGAATTCCAGAAAGCAAAATGATATCCTTTCTCTAGTCCAGGCATGCCCAAACTGTCACCCTCCAGATGGTTGGACTTCAACTCCCAGAAGTCGCACCCAGCTTAGGAATCGTGGGAGTTGAAGTCCAAAACACCCATGCCTGCTCTAGTCTGAAATTATTTTGCGTTACTCAACATGCCTTTAGCGTGTTTAAGATGCATCTAGTTGTGGCAAACTGTGGGTTCTTCTGCAGTGGTTTGAGGTCCAGCCTTGGAGTAAGAACTTACACTAGATGCCTTTTTGGCCCTTAATCCCAGGGAGAAGCAGAGATGGGGAAAGTAGTATTGTTGCCAGAGGATGGTCTTGCAAGATTATTATTCTTGGGAACTGCCCGGAGCCCTGGAATGCGCATATTTCCTGTCAGTAAAGCAAAGCCTATTTCGCTACAAACCATGGCGATTGCTCATCTTGAATTTGGGGAATGGAGATCCCAAGAGAACACTTTTCATCTGCAGTTAATCCATTGGCCCTCTGTATCCATGGATTCTACATCCATAATGCGATTTCCTGCTTCTTAGCAGGGGCTTGGACTGGATGGCCCATGGGGTCTTTTCCAACTCTACTATTATATGATTCTATGATTCTATAAATTGAATCACTTACAACTTGAAAATATTACCAAAAAAAATTCCCAATGTCCAACCTTGATTTTTCCATCTACACAGGGGACACAATTTTACTATGTCATTGTCTGGGATTGGCAAGGTTTTTCGGATCTTTGTATACGGTAACACATGGATTGTGTCCACATGGTTGTAGAAAATGCCGATGCCCACACAGCATTGGTGTTTGCAGCCACATGTTATGGAATGGATACAGCAGAACAGGGACATTTTTAAAGTGTATCTCATTGGCGATCATTCATGACCAAATATGATTGTCTTCCAAGTGTAGTATCTTGGCAGTCGGTCCATAGGTGACTGTAGAGACCTATTCTTGATTTGCATGTTCTTCCACAGTGAGGACGTTGATTTTCAAGTGAAAGGCAGTCCTGGTTAGGGTTGGCTTGACATGCCTTCCTCTTGACAAGTTTCTCCATTTGCATCTCTTTGAATTTCACAGCACTGTTGGTCACAGCTGACATCTAGGTAGAATGCACATATATATAAGCTTTGGATCGCATAGGGAAGAGTGAACATCCCTTCGTTTGAGGTTTGTTTTGCTGTCTGTGCCCCTGTTCAGAAGGTTTCATCTCACTTTCTGTCTCTTGGATTTTGGAAAATATGTTTTGTTGTGGAAATAAGGTGAGAAAGTTTCAGTGGAGACACCTTTCACCCATGATAATAACTCTTCTAGAAGTGATTTTCCCTTCATTCCAAGGATAGATTTCTTTCACTTCCTTTTGTCTCATCCCCCATTATTAACTATGACTTGTTTGTAAGTTGGATGTTTGTAACTGAAGGGCTGTCTTCTTAGTGTTTAGTACTGACAATAAATCATGGTTGGCATCATGGCAGTTCTCTATTCTGTTCTTGCTGTATGTCATGATGAGTTACCTGGGAGGAACATGGTATTCTTTGTGAGTTATATCATTTTGTCACCTGATCCTGCTTTCAGCTTCACACCTTTGGGCTGGATGTGCCTGGGCTTCGTGGCATCATCCATGGATGCCCTTCTGTTGTTCCAGGCAGAAAATTTGACAAAATACTGAGTGGAGGTGATAAAACTCTTACCAGCACTATCTTCAGTCACCATACTGCTCATCTTTGAGTTCCCCTTTAATTTTAAAAGCAGGATTTCCAAAACATTGACTCCTGTTTTCCAAGAAATGTCTAAGTGAGAGAGGAGGGAGCAGAAAACACAGTGGATGCTTTGCCAGCTGTCGTCCTGCCTGAGGCCGTTGCCTCCTCCTTTACTGCTGACCAGGATTTTATCTTATCAAAAAGTGTGGTTCTCAGATGTTTCTGTTTATAGCTTCTAGCTATTTCCATAGGATATGCAGGCTTCTTGGAATGATTACAGGTTGAGCAGTAGCAGAGCTGGGATTCTCTCACATATGAACCTTTTTATGGGGAGGTTTGCAAGTACAGAGATACCTGCAGTACAGCAAGTTTTCATTAGTTGTTGATGCAGCAGCAAGAAGAGTTGATCAGTTTGAACTTCCTTTGGGTCTTCTGGTGTATTAATGGTGGTTAGGCCTCCTCTTTCCCTTTGTGTCCTGCACAGTTGTGTACAGACAGCTGGTTGCTATGCATTGTGTCAACGCATCTTGGAAGCACTGGGCGTTCTCTGGTTACATCATGGTTTGCTTGAGTAGAAGTAATTGTGCAGGTGATTACAGCATGTGTGTGCTTTGGCCAAAAACCAGAACCACAACTAGCCCTGTGTTCACAGGACATGGGGAAGAACTCTGTACCTTTCCAAGGGCTGGTGGGTCTCCCCTCTGCCTCGGCCTGCCTTAATGGGATGCTGCCTAGGCTATTACCTTAATTGAAGTTTATACTGAGCAATGCGTAAGAAGCCTCCAGATCTGGATTAGGATCCTAATGACTCTCTTGACTCCTGGTTGCAGGGAGGGGAGGAGGGGAGGGGGCTAAGAGGGAGAGGGAGGAGGCCAATGGGCAAGGAGGGCAAGGCGCTGCAGTGGTACGGGCAACAACGGCAGTCTGAGGAACACGTTGTTGTGTGTATGTGTGCCTGCTATAAAATACTGGTCAACAACTACTCTTCTTTATTTTTATTCTGCAGATAAGCCGTTTGAGAGATCCAGGACATACTAAGGGATTATCTGCTTAAGGTAAGAACTGTTTTTTGCTTTGGGAACCCTGCTGTACACTTTGGCATGTGCCGGCTGTTGCCAGCCCTACAAATTAGCCCACAAGTTACTAGCCCACCTTGCTGTTATTCAGGAATTATAGGCAGTCTCAAAGGAGTCAGCTGTTGTAAGGCATCCTTGTTTGGTTGCTAGGTGCTACACAAGTGGCTTTGGCTCCTCATATGCCACTATGGAAGCCTTCCAAGTTGAGCAGGGAAAGGCGGGAGAATGCGGGAGATTGTCCCCGAGACTTTGTTGTGAGGCCTTGTGGGACTATTAGGGTCATTGCATTAGGAACAGATGAGATCATTGCTGCCTTGCCATGTAGCGGAATCTCCTGGGAATAGCTTTGCCAATGCAATATGCTGCTTCCTTACTCTTCCATTTGCTTGCATACTCTGAATAGTCTCCAGAATTTCTGTCATTTCAGATCTTTTAAAAGTGCCTGTAATAAATGCTCTGTGTTAGATAGTTTCCTTCTTTTATTCTTAATCTAGTTTTTAAATACTAGTTTTTAAATACCACTATTTTGTCATATTGGTGACGGTGATGCATACTCTAGGGCAGTTTGGATGCATGTGTTCAGAGCAAAGGTTAGAAGACTGGTAGCTACAGCTTCTTGAAAATATTGCTTGTTGGAGTCATAATAGTATGCATCGTAGTCTGTGGGACTCTAGGAGATACACATCCTGTTTGTAGGACTGGATCACCTTTCTTCTCTTGCGCATCTCAGGAAAGTTGAACGTACCACGTCAGTCAGATAAGACTGAGGTTCCATCTTATGCTTTTGTTGCTCTGTGAAGCACCATGTATGTCATTACTCTCGACTTTCTGTCAGAATCAGAGATGCTGTGTAAACATCAGTTGTAGAAGCTCTGTGTAGAATTCTAGAGTGAGCAAAAATGGAATTTTGCTGGTGGGTGTTCTCTTCATCAGACTGAATTTCTTCTTCTTCACTTCTCAAAGGCAGGGCATTGGGGCCGTTGTCCTTGTGCTCAGCTGTCCTGGCAGCATGTTGGTCAAAGCCGTCTGAAGCTTCTCTGTGCTGCCTTATAGTGAGAAACTTAATTTTAAAACATGAAAGCAGCGGATCTCAAGAGAAATCATTCTGTGCCTCTTGCTGTTTATGTATGGAAATCAAGACATAGACCATCTTTATTGTGTTGACCTAATATGCATTGTATAAATCAAATGCAGCATACAAGAATGTTTCAGTGGAAGTTGGTCAGTTCTGACATTGGACCAAGTTGCCAGAATTGGTAAGTAACTGCTGGTGGTACTGGTTTGTGGTTGAAATCCAGAAAGGTAACTTCCTCAAATTTGATCAGTAGTTCACTGAAGGGTGGCTCACTCTTAAGGAAGCACTCACTATCCAACAAAATGAAAAGAAGGTCTGTGCTGGAAGGACCTTTCTGTGGCATTTGTGTGCATCCATTCCACCCTCACCTGACAGTTGCATTTTATTCTGTAAGTTTGGGTCCCTTTCAGGCCTTCTTTAGTCCCCTCTTTTTCCAAAACAAGGCCAGGAAGATGGCAGGGCAAGTGGGGAGGCTGGGAGATGACCTTTTCTCCAGATTGGCTCCCAGTTTGGTCCCAGTTCACTAGCAAAGTGTTCCAGTGACGTTTTGACATCTTGATTTGGAGATAGTTTCAGCTGGTTACTTAGGTAATCCCTCATTGTCCGAGTACGATGGTCTGCCAAGTTCTTGGAAGACGCCTGTGCATGACATTTTGTTATGTGTGGAGGTCAGTGCATAAACCGGGGGGGGGGGGGGGGGAGAGAAAGCACAAGAAAATTTTTGAAAAAGAAGGGAAAGAAAAGCAGCTTTTGGAGGTTTTTTTAACCTTTGTGGATCAGAGATGCACAAGACTTCTACCACTAAAGAGCATCAGAGTCTTCGCTTTTGTGACCCATGTTGGAGGTAGTACATACTGGCTTGACCGAGTGTTAGATCTGGATTATATACACCTAGAAGCTTCCATGAAGAAGAAACACGTCCTTGTGCCAGTTCCGGTGCTTGGCCTTTGAGAGGCCACTCATTCTCTCACTCGCTTGGGAGGTGCAAGAGGTGTGGCAAGTGAGGACACCTGGCCTGGGGATTACCTGACTTGTTGTGTACTCCAGGAGTGGATTTGAGGTCTCCTTGCAAGTAATCCTCTTTGAGGTGGTGAGGGGAGGGCCGGGAATCCTCTTGCTCTGCTTTGCAAGGTTGTCCGAGTTGAGAGTGTTAATTTGCCAGGGAGTTCTCTGCTCCTACGTGTCTCTCTGTGTGTGTTTTAGATAGAGAGAAAGAAAGGAGGTGCGTGTTGGTGGGTGACAGAGGACCCCCCCCCCCCCAACGTGGTCTGTTTTTTATCCTTCAGGGTGTCCCAGAGTGCTATAGATATGTGTGGAGCCAAGGGTAGGGCTGGGTCTCTTGCCACAGGGAGGAATGGGGAGAGAAGGAGGCCAGCAGGGCTTAATCTGGGCCCCCGATTGGTGATCAAAACGCTAGTCCCATTACAGAGATGGCTTTGGGTTAATACGCTCTTCCCGAGCTTTGCTTTTAGTTCAATGGAAGCAGCTTTCCTTTGTGATGGGTCTGCTATTAAAGGAAAGCAGCTGACAAAAACAGCTGCCTGTCGTCCTTTTTTGGTCCCTGGCTTAACAGCCTCTCTGCAGAACAGAACGAGAGGGCTTGATTAACTACAAGTGTGCCCTTTTTTATCTTTTCATAAAAGAGGAAAATCTCCCCATCCTTACTCTGTCATTTCCTCAATTTCTTGGAGAAGGCCTTCTTATTGAAACTGAAAAGGGAACGTTGAACTTTGATTTGGTGTGAAGTATAAACAAATGTGGAGCTGCTGATTCTTCATTCCAGTGAAACCTTTGCTGAACTATGGAGATTGGTAGATCTTTTCAGTGTTTTATTTCACGAAACATGAATAGGGAGTGGAAAGAGATTCACACAAGATTTGGGCTCTGTGGTCTGGAGGTCCTCAAGAAGCCTCTAAGACCATTTGGACTTCATTTATTTATTTATTTATTTACAGCATTTATATTCCGCCTTTCTCACCCCGAAGGGGACTCAGGGCGGATCACATTACACATATTAGGCAAACATTCAATGCCTTTTAACATAGGACAAAGACAACAACATAGCTCCGAGCGGGCCTCGAACTTATGACCTCCTGGTCAGTGATTCATTACAGTTAATTGCACTGGCTTGCTTTCCCGTCTGCGCCACAGCCCCAGGCCACAGCCCCATAGTCCAAAGCACATCATAGTGGATAGGCTTCGCTTGTTGAGACTTATTTCCAGAGCTTTTATTGTTGCTGCTGCTTCCTTCAGCTCAGTTCTGACTTATGGCAATCCTAAAATGAACCTATTACAGGGCTTTCTTGGGAAGATTTGTTCAGAGGCTTTTGCCTTTGCCTCTCCCGTTAGGTTGAGAGAGTGTGGCTTGGCCAAGGTCAATGGTGGGTTTGCACGACCATAAAGGGATTCAAACCGTGATCTCCAGAGTTGTAGTTCAGTGCATGATGCTGGAGATGGGGCATCAATGCGCAAAGTGTAGCCCTCCATGGGTCAGTGGACTGCAGCTCCTAGCATCTCTCACGCTGGCTGTACTCTGGCCAAGGCTGCTGGGTGTTGTGGTCCCTCAGTCAGTGCCTTCCCTTTGGGCCAATGCAAGTCAGAAGTTCACCTCCTTTCAACATGTACTCTTTTCTTGGCTTTAGTAAGTGAGATGTTTGGGAAACTGAATTCAAGACTGATCTTTTCTTCCAAGATTCTTTTGTACAAACTGCATGCATTTCCTTTTAACCCAAGATTTAATACGCTCTGCGTTAAAATCCTTATTTTTAGTTGCTGACACGACATTTCTAGAGGCTGGACGCTCCCTCCGCCCACTGGCGCTGGGAGATACGGCTTGTGAGAAAGATAATATGGCTGCAATAAATCCCCGAACTGTATTTCTTGCCTCTGCCTTTTTTCATGAAGCTCTCGTGCAGATCGTTTTACAAAACTTAACACGGGAAATGTAGCTGTTTGCCCTTTTTTTGTCCTGCCTTGATTAGGAAGTTCATCTCCAGTGCATTGCAGCTTAATGAGCTGTCACTGGGGCAGGGAAACATAATTGATTCTGTTTTTAAAAAATGAGCTGACTTCCTTAAACACCATAATAAAACCACTTCCTGAACTGATTTTAAAATTTGCTTGGGCCAGATGCAGTTTGAGACCTTTTTGGCTAGCCGCCTCCTTTGCGTTCTGGCAGCAATTTGTTAGGCCCAATCCTGTGCCATCTGAAATGTGGGAAGGGAGATCCGTTGTAAGATATGCCCAATTTTGCACTGTTTGCTATGGGGTGGACAACTTTAAAAAAAAACCCAGATCATGACACATCAGGATCATTAATCAGAGCCCAGGTAGGAAGCGGAAGTGGTAACTTCCCAGGCGTCTGAAAGAGCGGAAATGGTTCAGAGCGGAGGGGGCCGGAGGAAACAATAGCGTTTCCAGCTGTAGCCGTGTTGAGCGCTTATCCCAATGGACTACATTACAGCTGCATGCAATGAAAAACATATTTCTAAAACAATGAGATATGGGGATATGGGGGTTGTTTTGCATGGGATTTCTTAGTCTCTTTTGCGGGCGGCCCCACGCCAGGTTTAGGAGAGGTTTGCACATTTGCTAAAACACTTAAAAGCTGCACATAGTTGTCAGCGATAGGCTCTCTCTGCATTACAGCTTTTCATTTTCTTCCCAAGAGTGCCGTATATAACCATGCATAAGTTGACCTCATGTATCAACCGAGAGTAAGTTTTGAGGCCAAAATTAAGGATTCTGATGTCACCTATGGATAAGTCAGGGGTCATTGTGTGGACAGAGGAAAGTGACCAGCTGCCCACAGCCACCATCACTCCCCCGCTCCCAGGTGCTCACTCAGAAAGGCCAGAGATGGAGTCATGGTGGAAAGAGTAGAGGAGCTCTGTGCTCCTTTTAGGATCTCATGGGATGGATTTCGCTCTTGTCTTTCTGGTCAGAGAAGAGGATGGTTCCTTTTGCAATAAGAATTAAGATATAGTACTTATATTGGTCTGAGGATAAGTTGACTCAAGTATTTGGCTCAATGTTTGGACTAACATTTCTTGACTGAGTATATAGATACAGGGATTGAGTTCTGACCTACTGAGTTGTTTTGCCTGTTTGGTCTTGTAGAATGCTGGCCTTGTAGATGAAGAGTGGTACAAGAATGGAAGCCCTGTCCCTAAACCCTGTGGGGCTGGCCCATTCCTCTAACAGAAACTTCCCAAGGGATCTTTACATACATTTATTTGCAGTCCTAAAGAAGGTTAGACTTATGGGGCAGGTGGGGCCTCCATATTCACCCCCAGTATTAATCCGGGCTTTGAAGGAGCTCTCCAAGGTGCTGAGCTCAGTCCCTGTCTAGGTAGAACACCTTGCTTAAGATAAAAATGAAAGTCTTGTTTGGGGAATGGGCTCTTTCTGCTTTTTTCAACCATAGGAGCTCAGTTCTTGCTGCAGGGCCGAGTGTCCCAGCCTCCTCCTGCGGATTCACTCCAGAAGCCAAAGGTGTCCGCTTCCACCTGCCTCCCTCTCATAGACAAAGGGATTTTGTTTGTCCATAAGCCTCTGGTAAACAAGTGAACTAAGCAGGCCTCTTTCCCACTGAGCCCTCTTCACCTCAGGGCACCTCCTTGGTAGGTGTGCAAGTACCTGCCTTGTGGAGGAGAATCCTGTCAAGGTGGATTAGCCTTTTCAGGTTCCCAGCCGCGCTCTCCTTGATCGCTGGCTGCAAAGGATGGCCTTTGCTCATGGGGTTTGCTATCATCTTTCATTGGCCATGGGGCCTGTCAGCAAGTCTAATGGGGTCTCTGGGGGGGGGGGGGGGGAGGGAGGGAGAGGCAGGGCCTTTTGAGCAATGCCTTCTGACCCATCAAAGGAACCAGGTGTCTTCCTGTCTTCTAGTTTCCATTTCCATGGGACTGTCAGCAGGGATTCATCAGCAGCACCTGCAACGTGACTCCACCGTGTTGGGAAAGCAAAGGGCCCTTTAGATGGGGCAAATGTCTCTGAAGGTAGTTGGAAATTTGTTCATTGTCGTGGCTCTCTTTGTTTTAAATAAAAGATATCTACCCTGTTTCCCCTAAAATAAGACATCCCCAGAAAATAAGACCTAGTAGAGGTTTTGCTGAATTGCTAAATATAAGGCCTCCCCCGAAAGTAAGACCTAGCAAAGTTTTTGTTTGGAAACATGCTTACCAAACAGAACACCAGAGCATGCAGGATCGGTAAATGTACGTACCATAGAGTGTTGTACATGGAAATATTGGTAGTAACAAGAAATTCTTGATAGGATTCACAGTTTGTCTGGTTATGCTGGTTTGTGATGACAACTACTGCACAGTATATAATAAATGTTACATTTTTTGTTCAAGAATAAATGTGAATTTTTCTTCATGGAAAAATAAGACACCCCCTGAAAATAAGACCTAGCTCATCTTTGGGAGCAAAAATTAATATAAGACACTGTCCTATTTTCGGGGAAATACGGTAGAATATCCACTGGCGGTTTGAAGCACTAGCTGATATATTTTAGTCCTACCTTTTAGTCCCAAGATACACCAGGGCAGAAAAATTCTATTTTTCTTCTTTCTCTCCACTTCACTCTTTTTAAAAGAGCACTTTTGCACAATATTTGTGCCCTTTATCTGCAGAGCCAGTACCCACTGTTCCACTTACCCACACATATTATCTTTAGGAATTTGCCTGGTCCTCTAGGAGATTTTATGGTATGCTTCTGCTGGAAATTGTTCATTTCAATAGAGATTATACATGGTTTCCTTTTTCCTTGGCAAGTTCAGGATCATACCACCATGTTGTATTGTTAAAACTCTCCTTAAGAAATCAAACAAAATAATCCTGCTTGTTCTTACTGTTGCTGGAAGGCTTACATTCCAAGGATGGAAAAACTATTCACTCTCTGCTTGAGCTGTGCACAACTGCATGGTCAGCTGATACCATTTTTTTTGTTTTTGTTTTTGTTTTGTTCATTAATGCTCGGACCAAAGGACATTTGCATTCACACAGATTTTAAAAAGCTGTGGAGATGGACAAGACTTACATATTTCAATGCATAAGTCTTGTCCATCTCCCTAGCTTTGCCTTCTCTTCCTGTTCTTTCCCTCCTTTCATACTTAAAGAAGTCAAAGGTTTGCTGTAGCGCTGTGTGGCACTCCGTGGGCTCTATGTTCTTCTAGTTGTGTCGGCCCCAGTCTTGAGAGAAAGTACAAAATAGCAGGTGGGCCTGTCCTTTTGGCCATTTGCGGAAGATGTGCAGGCGAGGAAGAAGTTGGTGTGGCAGCCTTTTAAGTCAGTTGAATGGCATCAAGAGGAGTTGTGATAAGATATTTTTGGAAACAAGACAGAATGCAACCCAGTCTGTTACTGACAGGTCAAACCAGATCTTGATCAAAGGCTTACCACTGATGGAATGTATAAAAAACGAAGGAGTCCTCCCAGTATTTCCCATTCTGAGCATATGACTCACTCTTATATAGTTCACCTGTTTGTGAAACAAATGCACTAAGTTAGATTTAACCCCAATTTATTTGAAAATTTCCATTTTGGTGAGTTCTTTGTGCCTTTAAAAATGAGTGTACTGGTTATTTGAACGCTCTGTACTGATTCAGAGCAATGGGGCCCAAAGCCTGCTTTCTTCCCGTTGCCAGCCAGGGGCCTCTGGGAAACCTGGAAAGAGGACATGAAGGCAGCATCATCCTACTTCTCATGTTCCTTAGCAGTATTTGGTATTTAGAGGTCTATCCTTTTCATGCAAAGCGCTCTACCAAGCCTCTGAGATGCTGTCCCTCTCTGTGTTATTTTGATTTGGTTTTTACTCTCCCAGATGCTCCCATCTGCCTCCATTGTTGGAGACAATGAACATATTGTCACCATGACAGCTGTTGTTATTATTGTGGTTGTTGTCTGCATTTTCCTCTAAATTGAGATTCAAAGTGGCTATTGATAGCCATGCGATTTAGGGAGCTGTCTTCTCCCAAGACGGTCATTGGGTCCATCTTAGCCAAGCATGTATAAACTGGCTGTTAGGAATTGCGGGAGTTGAAGTCCAAAACATTTGGAGTGTGGGCCCAAGTTTGCCCATACCTGTTATGCCAGATTGCCGTGATGGAGCACATTCACTTGGTATGGGCAAAGTATGGCCTGTTGTATTGAAATGACTGAGTGGCATGAGACTGGGATATCCAAACTGTGGAGTATAGGACTACAAAATCAGGTGGAAGCAACTGGGAGAGTAAAATACTGTACCACAGAGGCAGAAGGCATCACAGTGGCTTGGTAGAGCACTTGATATCAAAAGGATATCCTATTAATTTCCCAACAGACCAAACTGGAGGCAGCACTTCAGACACTGAAAGGACACTACCATAGGCCCCACCAGGAAGGGAAGGACCCCTTAAAAAAGATATTTAAAGAAACTCTTAGGAGCTGAGTTAGATTGGTGGAGGTTTGCAGTGGAGGTATGGTTGGATATATAGCATTTGATGTTGGAAAGGGCAACCTTCTTCAAGCTTTCTCAAGCAATGTTTATCTATGATCATGTTGCTTACTGTTCCTGTATGTATGTTCTGGCAGCTTCCTTTACTCTATGGTTTCTGAGAAGTTATAAAAGGTGCTGCAGACTACATGCTCTTTTTCTCTTCTTTTGAGTATATGACATGTTGATAGCTGTTTAGTTGCAAGAGGGATGCCCTGGCCGGATGGCACAGGGAACCACCTCAAAGATATTTGAAACTGGACTAATAAGTTTTTGTACCTGTGTATGCTGATCACATGAAAATTGTGGTTAAACCAAATATGTTATTTCCATCAAAGTCTACTTTGTCTCTGGAGTGCATGATATAAAACAAGTTGTTTTAAGGGAGAGTATTTTTTGAGCACTGGAAGAAAAACACTTCTCTGAGATCGCCAGGAACGGGGGTGGGGAATGTGTCTCGCCAGGTGTTGCTGGATTCGGGTCTTCATAAGCCTTGCCCGGCATAGGTAATGATGAAGCGTAATGGCCGCCTTGAGTCCCCCCTCGGAGGTGATAAGGGTGGGATATAAATGCTTGTAATGAATAAATAAATAAATGATGGGAATTGTGATCCCCCAGTGCCTAGAGGTTTGCTTATTCAAAGATTGCCATCTGCAGACCTTGGCCGCTAAGTAGAATGAAAAGAAACCAATTTTCTGCAGCTAGTATTCTATTGAGGCAGCAGGAATAAAAAAACACACACACACAAATAGATTTTCTTTCCTTGCTGGCATGCAGATGCAGCATGATTTAATCAATAAATTTATCCGCAGTTAACTGGACACTTGGGAACCCTCAAATATTGAATGGAGGTAAACCAAAACAGCCTCCCTCCTTGGCCTTGATTCCTTCTCTTACGCTGCCTCTTCATTAAGCCATGCTATCTCCCAATTGTTAGTGAACTGGCAGAGTAGTGGGAGGAACCCTCCTATTTTTCAGGAGGTTTAGATAATTTTATCAATTGTACCCTTCTCACCTTTAGATGCCTCTGGGCAAAATGTTGGGTTTCACGGCTGAACAGCCCAGAATCCCACACAGCTCCCCTTGTAGTCTTTGGACAGGTAACTGTCCCAGTATTCCTAAGAATGGCTGGATAATTAATAGGGATACTTCAAAGGCATTCCTAAGCTAGCAAGAATGTTTTTCTTTGTGAGTGTGTAGGTTTGTTGTTGGTAATTCTTCCAACCATATCAGTTGGAAGAATGCAGCTCTTCTAAGTTCTCGCTGTTTCAAGCCTTGCATGGAGATGCTGGGAGCAGTTCTTGGAGATGACATGAGTGTTTTAATAGTCAGGCCATATTGCAAGCATTCTTGGTTATTTGGAAGGTCAGAATCACTAGAGG
Organism: Anolis carolinensis; assembly: GCF_035594765.1. NCBI lineage: Eukaryota > Metazoa > Chordata > Lepidosauria > Squamata > Anolidae > Anolis > Anolis carolinensis. Next base: position 118,548,675 of record NC_085846.1, read on the forward strand.
CTATTGAAATCCCATCTGGATTACTAGGCAAAACCTTTTGGGGTCAGTGGAATGGAAATTTGACTTCTGTTTCTGACATCTGCTGCAATTATTGCTTGTCTAGTCCCAGTGTCATGGCCTGAGTGTTGGCTTTGAGCTCTGGGAGGCCAAGGTTTGAATCCTGCTCAGCCATGAAACCCACTGGATGATCCTGGGCAGGTCAGTGGTTGCAAATCACCTCCAAATAAATCTTACCAAGAAGATACAAGTCCTGAAGTCACATAACAACAACACACTAGAGAAGCCAAGTTGGTGGCTTTATTTGCTAGCCAGTGGCACAGATCCATCAGGGACCCAAGGCTTGTAAATTTGTAAATTAGTTGGACTTCGCCTTTTACCAGGATACACTTTGTGCTGTACCAACTTGCTGGGTTTCCTGTACCATCACAAATGTCTGTTAAAAGGTGCATTATGATATAAAATTAATGAGCCCATGCTTTTCCACTTCCAATTGGCAGTGCTGATGCTGCAGAAAACCCTTAATGCGCCTTTGCAGAGAAGAACATGCAGGTTGCAGATTTGTCAACGATGCTTTCAGTTCTGCCATACTGCTGGATGTACAGAATTTGGGGATGAAAATAACTATTGTGAAGGGGTTCCCAATTATCCAAGTTATAGGCATATCCTATAGACATCATTCCACCATGTCTCCTAAATCATCCCCCCCCCCCCCCAGGACTAACTGCCACTCGGGGCCAGAGTGAAGAAGAGGGCCAGGAAGGCATCATTCCACCATGTCTCCTGTGTCAATATAATAATATAATACTCATAATATGCTATACTAATAATATAATATATTATATCAATATATAATATTGATAATAATATTATAATGTAGTACAATATAATAATACACTATTATAATTGTATATGTTACATGTAATATTACTAATAATATTGCAATATAGTGTTACAGTACGGTATAATAATATATAATGCTTATATTGTGCTATGCTAATAAGATAATATATTGTATGTACATATAACTTGTAAGCTACCCTGAGTCCCCTTCGGGGTGACAAGGGCAGGATATAAATGTCGCTAATAAATAATAATAATAAAATATCCTATTTTTTACCTGACTTTGATTTTAGATTTGGTTTTACTTTGTTAGTCATGTTTAGCTTGTAAACTGAACTGTGTCTTCTCAGTTGATTGTATGTTAAGGAAATGGAGTTTGTATGTATAACATCTGCAAAGATGTGCATCATTCCCTTGCTCTAGAAGGGCCTACATTGAATTGTTTCTCTGTCTCCAAAAAGGAAAACAAGACACGCGGGTGTGGCTGTGCTTGGTATTTTGAGGGTTGAGCCCTCAAAGACAGGGGACTGTGTGGCCTTGCAGACGTTATTGAACTTCCAGTTCATCACATTCCTCGCTGTCCACTGTGTTGAATGCGGCCAATGGGAACCGCAGCCCTTCAACATCAGAAAGGGGGGTTGGACAATTTGCAGCCTTCCTCCAGGAGCCTCCATGCATCAGACACTGCAATCTCTGCTAGTTCTGGCGAGTTTGGGAAGAATGGTGTGTCTGAATTCCTGCACTTAGGTGAGGTCTGTACAAAGGGAGGGCTTGGTTTGGATCTGGTTACCGTGTCAATCCAGACCTCTGGCTGATCCTTGGGGTTAGAAAGGACCGTTTGTGTTTTAAATTAGTATTTTAATTGGATTGATTTATGCTTTTTTTACCCCAGCGGTTGTGTTTTATCTTAAGCCACTTTGGGCCCCATGATGGGAAAAAGGTACAATATAATTAGATCAGACCAGTCGATCAATATGGATATTTGAGGTGTTCTCTTTTGAAACGACACACTTTGGGCCCCATGATGGGAAAAAGGTACAATATAATTAGATCAGACCAGTCGATCAATATGGATATTTGAGGTGTTCTCTTTTGAAACGACATGCTGGCAGATTTGATAGACATGGGGTCTTTCTAAAAATGGAAGGGGATGCCTTCCAAGGCTTCACTCTTTCCTCTAGGATGATGCCACTCTGCAAAGGGGCTCTTGGCCCCAAAATAAGGGGAGTTTCCTTCAGGAAGGGAACAGCCCTGGGCTGGGAGGGGATTGTCCTTTGGCACGCATTGAAGGGGGAAGGAGCTAAACCTCCCTCTCTGTGGTCTCTTCCCAAATCTGATTGAGACCCCCTGCAGGGGCTGCTTACGGCTTTAAAGGGATACAGCTCCCGGCCATATGTAATGTTTGCCTTTAAAGCCTCCTTGGATGCCAATCTGATTTACTCCTGAAACACACACAAATCCCAGAGGAGGGTCTTGCCCAGGGATCCAGCCTAAACTTCTTTTGCAGCAGCTGAAATTCAGGAATCCGTTTTCATATTTCTTTGTGTGTGTGTGTGAGAGAGAAAGCGTAGACTTCATCTTTGGGGGCCTTTTGGGCCTGAGAGAGCCTGCCACACCCCCGTCCCCTCTCCGTTCTTTGTCACACTCCCGGTTCTTCATTCTCAGTTAAGCTAAACAGAAATGTGTCTGGTTTCTTCCATCCTTGCTCGGTCTGTTAGTCATTCTTTAGGCATCCCGGGCAAGCAGACCGCACAGCCTCTGACAGAGAAGCATTTTTTTTTTTACAAAAACCCTTTCCTCCTCTAACTATAAGGTAGTTTTCAAAAAGCAGTGATGACCTTGGAAGATGGAGGGGGAGGGCTGGGGAGGTAGACTTTAATGGTTGCCCCAGCAAGTCTGATAAAGCTTTTGCTGGGAAAAGAGCTGAATGTGCCTAAAGCTGCACATGTCTTCCCGCAACAAGCAAAGTAAACCGCAGTTGCCGCAAAAATTGAAATTATGAGAGCTATGTAGGTTGGTGAAAGCAAACGGCCTCCCTGGGTGCATTTTGGAAGCCGCTTTCAACTTTTAAAAATCCATACTTGTTATTAGATTATTGAACACATATGTAGACACATAAACAAATTTCACAGTAATACATAACAAAGTACCACAAAAAACATATATCCCCACCATCTGTAATAGGCATGGGCAAACTTTGGACCTCCTTGGGTTTTGGACTTCAACTCCCACAATTCCTGACAGCCTCAGGCCCCTTACTTTTTCCCCTCAACCGCTTAAATGGTTGAGGGGAAAAAGGAAAGGGCCTGAGGCTTTTAGGAATTGTGGGAGTTGAAGTCCAAAACCCCAGGAGGTCCAAAATTTGCCCATACCTGATCTATAAACACAGACATACATGCATATATCACTGACATTGATTTACCATTTTTCGGTCTGAAATATGCTGAGCTGTAGTCAGTCCTACACATTTGCTGCGTTTAGGGGCACTTGGAACCTCTAAGTTCTCCAGCACAACTCTTCTGGAAGTTGACCATAGAATCACATGGGAGGACCTTCAAATGACTAGATAAGTGTTCTCTCTAGGAATTCCTGGGTCCTCCAGCACCACTTTATGGCAGAAGTTGTAAGGGGGGACCTAGAGATTCTGAGAGAGAATACATCAATCAAATCAGCAAAAATGAAATCCACAGATGTGGAGGGGCTTATTGTACTCCCTTTTTTTGTGGTGTAAGGATTTCTTCCAATTCTGTCCATGTTACCGTGTTTCACCAAATCTAAGGAGCCACCTAATATAAGGCATACTCTTATTTTTAAGCTTTGATTTTAAGAAAAAAACCCAATTTTCTTGAACTATTTTTTAGAATTTCCTCTGTGTACACATTGCTTCCCCCCTCCCAATACAGCTTTGTAGCACAGTCTTTCCTATAGGGTGAGGAGGAGCGTGAATAAGTCTTCTTGACTGCACGAGTCTATTTTCCTAGGTCTGTGGATCCCTTGGGGAGGCAGTGGAAGCAGGGAGCAGTGCTTAGCTCAGACAAATGGTAAACAGCCTTCTGGCTGAGGACAAAATTGTGGGGTCTAGCAGAGCTGTTTGGGGCTGGGGCCTTTTCTCCTGCTCCTTCTCCTTCTCCTCCTCTCTCAGAGATAAGAAAAAACCTAGCACTGGAGAATCTAAAGCACCATCGAATCTAAGGCACACCCAGTTTTTGAAGCCCCGTAAACAGGGGAGACTAGGACTATAGATTCAATGAAATATGGTATTTCTTCCTTTGGTGCCAATATTGTTCAGGAGCACCCTGACTTTGTTATCTGTGGGACACTGCTGAAGTTGTCCTGGCTTGTGTTTGCTCTCCTTCCTGGACTGTCTCTGCCTGCAAAGCCCCAGGAGCAAAAAAGTCCCTTCTGCTGGGGATTACCAGAGCCCTCCCTCCTTTTGTGCCAGCTTTTAATAGCTGCTCATGAGAAGACTTTTGACCTGTTTCCTTGCCCCTCTGTGACTCCATGGCGCTTAACTTCTCCCATCTGCAGCACATGGGATGGGAAAGGTAGCTCATATGTGGGACCCAAGGTCGAAAACGTCCCTTGAAAGCATGCCAGTTATTTTTCGCAACTGGGAGACATGGGAAGTGATGAATGAGCCTGAGAAATTGGTTTATGACATGCCTTTCACCTCCAAAGGTATGGGGATAATCCAAGGCCATGTTGGGGCTGTAAGTAGGTCTTTAAAGAGGGGAACAGGGACAGGGCTTTCCTCCCTGTGTAAATAATGGCAAGGACTTCTTTTTTAAAAAGGGGAAGAGGCTACTGCCATGCGCGGAGTCATCTGAGGTCAGAAACGTGCCACAGGCTCTCTCTCCTCTACGGAGAGGATAAACAAGCCTTGCAGTGATTGAAGGATATACATCCCTCGTTATGTAAAGAATAATCTCTATAAGGGAAGCCTCAGCAGATGGGGAGCGCTACCCCCCCCCCCCCCCCGGGGGGGGCAGGTTTGGCTTCGGTTTTGTGGCCGAAATAGAACCACCTGAGGACTTGTAGCATTCAACTGGGAGGGAATTAGGTTTAAGATTTATCCTTCGACAACTCTTCAGTGTTTCCAGGGCTTTCTGCAAAGTCAGAATATCGCAGTGACATTTCAGTGGTAAAGCATCATGAAGCCACTCATGAAAATTACAGGGTTATGTTGCATTCGGGACACCAATGTAACCAATCCAGTGATATAGCTTCAACTATCTGTCCTCAAAAGGTAGTTAGGTGGTTTGTTCAAAATAGAGAAAGTTGTGTTCTTCATCAGGGAGCTTGCAAGTTTTGCCTAAGATTCCTGTTTGTTGCACAGATTCCTTATCTGGAATTCCAAAACAGTCCAAAACTATCCACCTGGGTGGCTGAGGTGTGTTCTGATGGTTCAGTGTACACAAGCTTTGTTCCAGGCACAAAACTATTGGAAATATTGTGTATCAAATGACTTTCATTCTATGTGTGTAATGTGTAACTTAAATGGATTTTGTGTTCAGACTTAGGTCCCATCTGTAAAGTTATCTCATGTATAGTAGAGTCTCACTTATCCAACATAAACGGGCCGGCAGAATGTTGGATAAGCGAATATGTTGGATAATAAGGAGGGATTAAGGAAAAGCCTATTAAACATCAAATTAGGTTATGATTTTACAAATTAAGCACCAAAACATCATGTTTAACAACAAATTTGACAGAAAAAGTAGTTCAATACGCAGTAATGCTATGTAGTAATTACTGTATTTATGAATTTAGTACCAAAACATCACAATGTATTGAAAACATTAACTACAAAAACATTGACTACTAAAAGGCAGACTGCCTTGGATAATCCAGAACGTTGGATAAGCGAATGTTGGATAAGTGAGACTCTACTGTATATGCAAATACATATGGGAGCATTTTGGCCATGTTTTCGTCATTCTTTGGGCCAATTTTGGCACAGGAAAAGTCTTTTTTGAAACTGGAAGTGCCTTCTATTCTCTTCCTGTTGTTTAAAAAAAGGCTTAAAATGGCTCCAGGCAGCTGGAAACAGGGTTAAAAGCCTAGAAGGAGTTTGGAAATATTTCTGGGGTGCTTTGGGGTGCATTTCTCTAAGGTCTCCCACAGTTGCCCCCCCCCCCCCAAGACCTACTGCAAGCACATCTTCCCCAACGTCAGTCACCTTCTTATTGCCCTGCCTTTGTCTGCCTAAGAGTCCTGCTTTTTTGTCGTCTTTTGCAGCTTTCAGGCCCGGAGAGGTGCTGAGCCATGGCTGACTTTGACCACAACCTCAGCCTCGCGGACGCCCTGACGGAGCCCCCTCCACAGATCGAGGAGGAAGTGAAACGTGATTTCATGGCCACTCTGGAGGCAGAGAAGTTTGACGATGTGATCGGAGAGAAAGTGGACAAGACGGACTACGTCCCTCTTTTAGACGATGACGACCCCAAGGCCCCTGGGAGCCAGGAGGCGAAAGCCAAGCCCCACGCGGACAACGCCTCAGCAGATCGTAAGTGTCTCTGTGATCAAGGAGTAAGAGCCCTGGCCTTTGGTCCTGCCTTTTCCCTTGCATCCCCGGGCTTAAACCCTCTCCTGCTTTGAAACCAGTGCATTATGGGGAAAGCTGGAGCAGTGAATGGTGCAGGTGAGAGGCTGGGATTGGTTGGCTTTCCTTGTCATTCTGCAGAAGAATATGGAGGTGTGTATGTGCTGTACCCAGTGGACAAATGCTGCCCAGTGGAAACAGCAGGGTGTGAGGAGGGGGCCTGCTTTCTCGGGGGTTTCCAGGATGTGGGCTTATATATAAAAGCCCAGGAGTTGCAGGCTTGACTAGTGGCCTCTTCTGTTTTGAACTAATTAGCACCCCTCCATGATGGGGGCAGATGATGGACTGTGATGGACAGAACTCTTTGGCCTCTCAGTGGCTGAGCGTCATCCCTTGGCAGAGCCTGGTTTCGTGGGAGAATTCAGAGCTTTAGGGCATTTAGGATCTCCAGCATGCAGGAGCCTTTCATTATAACTAGAGCTTGGAAAAGTTCCTTCTTTAGACGACAGCTCCAAGAATCTCTTAAGCAGCATGGCCTTTTGGCATGTTCTCTACAGGATTCTTTAGTGCCAAAGATGTGACTTTTCCAAGCTTGGATATACCACTATCTTCTCAGACCTTAAACTACATGGCAGCTCCTTGGGAAAGGAGCAAGATCCGCAGCCCATCCTTCGTCATCCTGCCTGCCCTGGTCTGATTCCTGGGGCTGAGGCTCCGCTCGCCTCCTCTTTCCGCTCTCCCTGCAGCCCAGTTGCTTGGTGCCACGACAGATTCCTTCTCCTTCTCTGCCTGCCACTGAAACGGTTTGGGCATCTTCCGCTCGCTGCCTGTTGTCTCGGCTGTCACTCCTCCAGTCTGGCCTCCCACTCTGATTCCTCGCTGAGCGCTTCTTTCTCTCCATTGCTCAGCATGGGTTCCTGCACAGACTCCCCTCCCTTTTTTGTCCTCATTTGCTCCCTTTCAAGCTTTATGGGTGTGTGTCTGGAATTGGGATGGACGTTGTCCTGTCAGAGTCTGTTGACCCCTGCAAACATTCAGTTTGGGGCAGAGGAATGCCACCCAGAATGGATGCATCTAATGGAGAATTTCGCAGCAGACCCTCTGCTTAGTTTCTCTTTGCTCTCATCCACCTTTACAACAAGGTTGGCTGCTGCTTGTTGCTTTGCTCTATTCTGTACAAGGTGACTGACATAAATAAACCTCATACTAAGGATGGAATGCTTCACCCATTTTATTCTCAAAAGGAAAGCAAAAGTAATTTTAGCAATTTTCTTCTGCAAGGAAGTCACTAGAACTTATTCTGTCATGTCTTTCAATTCAGAACACAACATTTCTGCACAAGAATATTTTTTTTCTGTATTGAAAAAACTGTTGCTTTCACAGAACGTTCTCTTTTCTGCCCCAAATCCCAGATGTCAAATCATGAAGCTTCTTTCCAATTTAAGACTTTCTTTTTTGGGATATCCTGATACTAAAAAAGTGCATTTTGACCATTTTTTGCATATCACATATTCAATATTTTAATCCTTAAGCCAGCCATTAATCAGAATGGAGGCTGCCACTAAAAAAATCAGAAGTCTTGGACTTTGAAGAACAGCTATGAAGGAACTAGGCAAGATCCTGAAATGTAAACATATATAATAGAATACTAAGCTTAGGATTGTTCATGCCATCTCGTTTTCCACTTTGGTGTCTGACTGTGAAAGCTGGCGGGAGAAGGAAGCAGGTAGGAAGAAAATCAACCTTTTTGTGATTATAGACTGCTAAAAAAACCTAATAAATGGGTCATGGAAGAAAACAAGATTGAATGTTTTCTAGAAACCAAGATGACTAAGCTGAGGCTGTCCTACTTTGGCCCCATCATAAGAAGAGAGTATTCACTGGGAGGGATAGCAATGCTTGGCAAATGGAAAGCAGAGGAAAAGAGGAAAGCCAGTTTCCAGGTGGATGGATGGATTCCCTCAAGGAAGCCCCAATGGCTGCCCTGAGTCTACAAGGCTGGAGCAGGGCCCTTGGTGAGAGATAGCATGACTGGGAGGCCCCTCCATTCATGGGGGCATCATAAGTCCAGATTGACATGACAGCCGTTCTCAACAACAACAACAACAACAACAACAAGGCTATTCATTTTTACTGGCTTGTTTTCTTCCCCGTATCTAATTTCACGACTGTTTTAAGTAAGTAATAGTTCCCGGCCCTCCCCATGACTATCTGGAGCAGTTTCCTCTCTTCTGTTATGCAAGGCAGCTCCCCAGGCACCGTTCTGGAGAATCCTTGTTTATATAACAGCGATTTAAAAGTAAACTTGCATCATGTGTCAGGATGTGTAACTTGTCTCTTTCTAGCGGGCTTAACTTTATCACACCTGAAAACTCACCCATTGTCTGCCTCTGGGCAAGATGTCTGATGTTCACTCCCAAAATTAAAACAGATGGGGGGCCTGCGGGGATGGGGTTGGGAGATGATGATGGGGGATCGCAAGGGAGAGAGGCTCTGCAGGCTTTGGATGGGAGCACCTCCCTTGATCCCTCTCAAGGCTCTCAGCCCCTAAACGGAGCGCTCCTTCGCCTCCTCGCTCTCCTAGCCTTTGACAGGTCTTTACATTCTCCTTGCAGAGGCACTTTCTGCTTCCAAAACGTCAAGTTTATTGCCTCAGACACATCTGGGGTGCAAAAAGGAGACTCAAGTGAGGGTTCAGCGGCAGGCCAGTCAGGAGCCTCAAAGTCAGAGAGGGTTTTGAGTCCCATGGAAATCTTTCTCGGATGGATTGCAGTCCATGCTTCTCTGAAGCCCTGGGGCAGGACTAAGCGTCCTTTAAGTACATCTCCAGTTCTCCAGACAATGTCCCAGTGTTATGTATGCATATGTTCCTGGAGCAGGGGAGGAGATGAAGTGACTCTGTGGTGAGATTTGAACTGGGAGTTTAGGTTTGAATTGGCTCCTAATGCAGCCTCCAAGATGGTGTGCTTGGCTGTGGGGGTTTTATTTGGGGAGGGGGGGGGAAGCATTAATTACCATGTGTCACAATTTGTAGAAAGAGGGGGTTTTGTTTAAAAAAGGTTCTTTTTTACTACCATTCCCATCATCCCAGCCAGCATCTTCAGTGACCGGGGAATACTATGCCTCGCAATCCAAAGCTAGAAAATCCTTTGTCTTCCATGGAACTTGCCAGGTCGGATCCTGGATGCCCCTCCCCTCTCGTCAATATTATCAGAGGTGCCCATACCTGGGGGAATTGTTTTGAATGCCATTAGCAATGTTGTTGATGCTTTTTATTGTCAGGTCAGTGTCGATTTATGGCGGACATATGCATGTGAGGCCTCCCAAGTTCCCCCTTCATAATCTCCAGTCTTGCCCAGGTCTTGCAAAGTCAGGACAGATGCATTTCTTGGCTTGCCTCCTTCCTAACTGAGATGTGGTTTCCCTCTTTTTCTTCCTGCCTTCTCCTTTACCAAGCATGATGGTCTTTTCAAACAAGTCACATCATTTTGTGATATGTCTGAAGCATGGCAGCCTCAGTTTAGTTAGGATGAAGGCTTTAGTTCCCAAGTTCCATGTTTTAGGCCTTGGAAGCATCTTTGCTGCACTCTTGTGGGGTTTTGTTGTCTCAGTTGAGAGGATTTGAGTAGAGTTTCCTCCCAAACAAAAGGGAGGGCGTGCCTGAGATGTCCAGCGTGGGCCGGTCTTGCATGAGCCAAGGGCAGGGCTGGATGACCTCATTCCTTCCTTTAGAATCTCTTGGTTCTAAAGTCTTAGGAATACCTCTGGGCTCTGCTTTTCTTTCTGACTTGAGACAAGATGAGATCAGCAGTGAAAGAAAAAAACTGCTTCTAGGGGTGTAACTCTTTGGCTAGGCATTGCGGCTTCTAGGCCATGCCGTAATAAGTCTCCAGCATTGGGCCAGTAGCTCCTTTGTGGCCTCTCTGTTGGAATGCAATTTAGTTTTATTATTTTTGAAGACGTGAAAATGTTCCTTCTCAGGTGGGCTGCCATTATTCCCAGCCCCAGAGCTGCCTCAGGGCCTGACTCATATGAAGTGCCCATCCAGGGATGCCCTGCAGGTAGATCTGGGAAAGAGAGGCAAAAGCAAGGTAGGAGGCCTGCATCACAGGGTCCCCCCTGTCCCTGGTGCCTCTTTATATACAAAGGGTGAGTGCTTCTTCACTTCAAACACCAATTGATCCTTGTCCCTATCCCCATCAGGCCTTTGGGCCTTCTCTGAAGCCCCAAACCAGAACCGATGCGGCCGGTGCCTAATGGTCCTCTGGGAAGGTGGCTTCCTCAGTCCAATCTCCTTCTCTCCTGCCTGTAGTCTGTGAAATGTCAGTGTAGGCCAGGCATGGGCCAACTTCGGCCCCGGTAGGCTGTCAGGAACAGGGAAGTCCAAAAAACCTGGAGGGTCAAAGTTTGCCTATGCCTGGTGTAGGCCCTGGGCCCTTCCCTCATTCAGGAAAGGGCTGTGGCTGCCCAAAATCCCTGGGCCAGATTAGGCAGGCTTAAAGGCCGGCTCTGTGTGGACCCGGGTGAACTGCCTTAATACAGGCAGAGGGCTGGACCCAGGGAAAGCCTGTGAATGAAGCAGCCATCAATCAGGAATTGGCCTTAAACAAGAGCAATTTTGGCACCCCCCCCCTTTCAATTTGGATTGCATTTTTCCTCCACGAGGATAATAACAACTGGCAAGTTGGGTTTTTACCAAGTGGCTGAACATCGTAATTTGACAAGTTCCCCCTAATCCTCTTATTGCATCCTTTATGTAACGCCAGAGGGATTGCTTTGGGAGCTGGGGAAGCCTTGCATCTCCTCCTATCCTTCAGGCAACCGCTGCCAGGCACCCTGTTCTTCCTCCTCCTCCTTTTAAACTTCAAAATGTTTGGATTGATCCCTGAGGGAAGCCGTCTGGTTTGTGCCAAACTTTGAAAGGACAACTAGTAAATTTTCCACCAAATAGGTCTGTTTGAACTCTGGACCGACCCGAGGCAGTAGGCCTTTATGGTTTGTCACGGAAAGGGTGCCAGTTTTTCTCATTAAACAGTAAGCTGTGCATGAAGAAAGGCAGAGGCTGTGGAGAAGAAATGTCAAGCCTTTATATTGTTCCCACCCTGAAACAAACAATAGCAACAGAATGGGTTTTGTGGCTTCGGCCATCCAGGAGGAAGATTCACTTTTCTTCGCAGTCTAGTTTTATAAGAACCTTTCTGTTCCAGGCTTGTTAGTTGAACTGGATAATTGGATGCATAAAATGCTGTGGCGTCAGCAGAGGGTGCTGTCTGCATTCTCCTGGCAAAGGCAGCATCGCCCTTCTCAATGAAAGTGCAAAGCAAGGCCGCCACAGAAGACCAATAAGGAGAAGGAGAACAAGCCTGAAATGTCTCCTGGCCCCTTCCCCCTCATGTGGCAAGGCGGTGGGCTTTCTCTTTTGCAAATGACAGGCCAGCTTTGGAGGGAGACAATTTGGTTGTGATTGAGAGACATGGAACACGTTCAGGGGAAAAGGCAGGCAGGTAATCGCCAAGGAAGCCCACCTGGTGCAGGGCATCTACCTCTTGATCCAAATTAATAGACTCTCCAGTCTCCCAGGTTAAAAGTGCGATATACAGGGAATAAGGAAAACAAATGAGGATCTCAATGAGTTGTGGGATTCAGTTGTTGCGTTGGAGCCTGTTTGCCTAGATAAAGAAATGTGTGCATTCAGCCAAACACGCTCCGTCTCCATTTCACGGTGCTCTTCAAACAGGGTTTGGGAAAGAGCTGGGCACTTAACGTTAGGCATACAATTGTGGATAAATTTGTGATAACTGCTGTATGACGTAGGGGCATAATTGTGCCCCTGATACGAGGGAACCTGTCCTCTGGAGTGCGGGGTCTTCAGAACTGTCTATACCAGGCATGGGCAAACTTGGGCCCTCCAGGTGTTTTGGACTTCAACTCCCACAATTCCTAACAGCCGGTAGGCTGTTAGGAATTGTGGGAGTTGAAGTCCAAAACACCCGGAGGGCCCAAGTTTGCCTATGAATAACAAGAACAATCTGTCCACCCTGGCTACAAAGCTACTGACACAAATGCTAATGCTTTGTCAATGCTCTCCTGGAGTTGATCTCCCTTTGACAGCCGTGGCTCCGCTCTCGGTGCCTCCATCTCGTGGTTTCCAGGAGCCCAGAGCCAAAGCGAGTCAGCTTTTTGTCCCTCTAGAATGATCCTTGTTTTTTGGCTTCAGTTCATATCAACAAGTAGCAAACAAACCAGGCATCCATCAAGCGCTGGACCCTGCCTGGCTAATTCAGACTAAACATCTCTGTCCTGAATGGGTTTTTCAACAGAAGGCTCTCTCTTAGAAGACAAAGGCAACTGAGCACCTTGGGTGATATCTGGCAAAGCAGCTACTGAATTCCAAAACAGAAACTACTGAGCGAACTCATTTCCCTTACAAAAGGATCCTCATTTGTTTTCCTTTTTTCCTGTTCCCTATAGTTGAAATTGGTAGACTGGAGATTCTGTTAATTTGGATTAATAGGTTAGTACTCTGTTTTGATGTGAAGAAGCCTCAACACTTGTATTTGGAGCAGTTAGGGACAGAGGGAATCCTGTGGTACATATGCTCGTTGCCATGTTTCCTAGATTTGTGTCACTCAAGCGGTTCTATTTCCTGTCTGCATGGAAGGGTTCACATCCCCTTTCCTCCCAAAAGCCTTCAGTGTGTCTTTACTGCTCTGTGTTAGAGAAGGGCTTTTAACCTTGCTATTTATTGTGTTTGTGATTTGTGTTGTAGTGATTTGTCTTCTATGTTTAGTTATGATTAATTGTTGATATTATTTGTATTTTTAATTTATTATGTATTGTGTGGCATCGAATGGTTGCCGTCCATGATGTGAGCCGCTTTGAGTACCCATGGGGAGATGGGATGGGATACAAATGAAGTTTGATGATGATGATGATGATGATGAAGATGAAGGGAGCACTATGAATCTTCCCTGTCTTGTACATAGACACAGAGTCAGCAGTAGGTACTCTTTTGCCAAAGTTAGGTAACACAATCTAACTCTTTTATCTGAGATGTATTACCTGTGACAAGAAAAGTAAGCTTTTGCCTCTCTTTTTTTAACCTTACCAATACCCCCCTGTTTATTTTCTCTCTTGTTTCCTACCATAAGCTCATATATAGCACTGCATTTGCTGCACACTGCTCGGCTGTAGGTAGCAAATATTCCTACACGCTATACCTTTCCTTGTTCCTTTGTTCCCTTCCCCTTTTTGGTTTCACCCCTACAACTAGCATCTTCTCCGAGCCAGGGTTTGTGAGCTTAGTTATGTTTTTGAAAAATTGCATAAAAGCGAACATGGGAGGGATGCTTTGGCTTTCTTTTCAAGAAGTGACGGCATTTTCTTTGTAGGCCTGGGCACTCCTTCTCAGCACTTCCTCTCTGCTGCCTCCTTCAGTGGTTCTGTCACGGCCATCATGGCGGAAGGCGGGGGATAGTTGCTGAAACATCTGCCGGGGGATAGTTGCTGAAACATCTGCCGGAGCACACACACACACCCCCGGCCGGCCCCACAGCTATGTTCTCCTGCATGAAATCATGTGGCTGTGCCTATTGGGCGCACGCTGTGTTTCCATGGGTGGGGGAAGCGCGATTAGTCTTAATATATTGGCCCCATCCTCCTGGTGTAGGATTATCCCTTTTAGGGCATGGTGCTTTAAGGGGTTGTTTATATAAAAACAATCCTTTGATCCTTTAGCCAGATGTAAGTAGGATCTAATCATTTGGTCCAGGATTACTGACTTTGGGCATCTTGCTTTGTTTTAGGTTCTTAAAGAGTTTGTTTTTTAAAGGGAAAATCATTCGAAGAGTTTAGACAGATGTCTATGCATGTGTTTAGATGCTAGGTGTTTTGGATGGAAGTACGAATAGGGAACTCACATGCCACAAAATTGCAGATGTTAGAAGTAGAAATGGCAGCTTGTTCAGGTCTTGCAAGGGGGGGAGAGCATTGAGAAGCTCTGCAGGGGCACATCTGGCCCAGACTGCAGTTTTCCTGCTGATTTCCCTTTACCCAACATCTGTTCCCAGAGCCTTTGGGGTGGGGGGGGGGAGGCTTTGCTTCCTCACTTGTTTGCTGGAGGGGGCTCTTGCCAAGGGAAGGGAAACCTGTCAATCTGGGCAGCAGTGGCTCCATGAGTTGGTTCTGCATTTCGCCCTTCTTTGCTGCCTTTTGAAGAGCGCACAGCCCTTTGATGATGCCTCTTCAGTTCCGCTCCCAGATAAGCTGTTGTCATTTATACATCCGTGTTCCCAGATGCTGATGTGCAGAGAAGGGCAACCTCCTCCGCTGTTGGAATCGCTGGATTAAATCTTTACAGAGCCAGTTTTAAACTGTGTTTGTGTGTGTGGAGAAAGAGCTAATCTATGGATCTAGCTAATTTAAATGAGTGAAGTGGTAGCATTGCACTTTCAAGTGGTGCTGACAACGAGCGCATTATGTTGTTTCATAAATTAAATGCCTCAATGTCTTTGGGGGTAATGGTTTGCAGGTTGTGCATGAAAGGAGTACAGAAGTGTGTCTCCATTTTTCCAAAGTCCCGTTGTTATCCTAAAAACAGTTCAGGAGGTTGTGCGGAGCCTGAGTCCTAAAGCAACTCATTAAAACACCAACAACAGCTGATTGCCTAAAAAATGTACCCATCCAGACAAGGCCTTGCTCAGTCCTCACAATGGCTGCTTCCAAGGATGGGTTTTAGAAGATGCTTGCATGAGGAAGGCACATGTTTCAGACCGTCAGCTGCTGTTCTAGGGATCGGCAGAACTGGTTTCTTATTTTGCTTCTAGGGGTTGATTGAGCACCAGGCTGAATGGGATTTTACGGCAGATCTTCTAAATGGAGATCGTTCTGCGTTGGCTTGAGATTTAATTTTAGGCGTAATTTAATAATTGGTTGCAGAAGTGCTGCTTCATGGACTAAGCTGCATAACTACGATTGCATAGCCAGTGAATTGCAGCTGTGTTTTTGGGTGTCTCCCATTGTATCCCATTGTGCTATGGGACCCATGGCACTATGATCCCCATTGCTTGCACAGTGTTCCCGGAGGCCTGGCTTCTTTTCTTCTTCCGTCATGCGAATACGGACATTGTGCGTCATGATAACATAGTAATAACCTGTGGGGAGTGTGTGTCAAGAGAGAAATGGCCCCAGGCTGCCATTCAGTTGCCCTTTCAGCTAAGAGGGAATTTCTGTGAAGGTGCTCTTCTTGCTCTTCCCTTTCTCATATATCCCACTGCTGAGGAATAGGCAAGTGCCAATGCACTCTTCCACTGTGATGCTGGAGACTAGGAGGCCTTATAGAATCATAGAATAGTAGAGTTGGAAGAGACCTCATGGGCCATCCAGTCCAACCCCCTGCCAAGAAGCAGGAAATCGCATTTAAAGCATCCCCGACAGATGGCCATCCAGCCTCTGCTTAAAAGCCTCCAAAGAAGGAGCCTCCACCACAGTCTGGGGCAGAGAGTTCCACTGCCGAACAGCCCTCACTGTGAGGAAGTTCTTCCTAATGTTCAGGTGGAATCTCCTTTCCTGTAGTTTGAAGCCATTGTTCCGTGTCCTGGTCTGCAGAGCAGCAGAAAACAAGCTTGCTCCCTCCTCCCTAGGACTTCCCTTCACGTATTTGTACATGGCTATCATGTCTCCTCTCCGCCTTCTCTTCTGCAGGCTAAACACGCCCAGTTCTTTAAGCTTCTCCTCATAGGGCTTGTTCTCCAGACCTTTGATCATTTTAGTTGCCCTCCTCTGGATGCTTTCCAGCTTGTCAACATCTTGCTGGAACATCCAGCTTGATGTCTTCTGGTAATGTTGGCCAGCTGCCCCTTCCAGTTTTTGGATAATGTGCCACTGCAGAAATGACCAAGGAAGAAAGTTCTGTGGCCTGTAGCCGATAATACAGAATGCCCCCAGCAGTTTCCCGTGGTTGATCAGGTCTGTCCCTCCCTCCCTCACAGGCAAGTCGGCATCTGGACCAGCCGCGGTGGTGGAGAATGGGGACCATGGAGTCGATGGCACCCGGAAGGGTAAGTTTTAACTCTCCTCCTTTTGTCCTGGGTCCCTTCCTGGCACAAGAGGGGCCTCCTCGGTGGTGTGTCCCCATGCCATTACACTGTGTCCACTTGTGTGTTTGTGTGTGTGGATGTATGTTTGTGTATCAGAAAATATAAGAGAGGTAAGACATTAGAACCACATTGGTTTCATCGCTCTAGATGTTGAACTAAGAATACAGTTTTAGCACTGCATTATGATTCTCCAAGAACAAGTGTTTGATACACCCCACACTATCTCTCTGTGTTGATTGATCATCTCATCGGACACAATGTCCCCTTGTCTTGCTCTATTGCCAGACTCTGGCATTTTGCAAAAGACTCGTCTGGTTGCAGCAATACCATAAACAAGGAAGCTTCCCCTCCTCTCTAACCCATTCCTTCACAAACTGATTGCTCCTTCATTTCAAAACAACTTGGAATATGAGAGTAAGCATGAGGCCATTTGCAGGAGGACTTGCATGGGATCTCTAAGGCTGCAGTGTTTTGTAGTACCAGTAGATTAAAACTGGGTTAAAATTGATTCTTGGTGCCCCTTCCCATCTTGATTCTTGATGGCCCCTCTCTCCTGTATAGTATGCTGGCAGAAGACTGTTTTGGGAGAGGTCTCAGTAATACTCACTTTTGCTGAGTCTGGAGGAGGACTGGTAACTCCTCTTTGAGATGAGGACATCCCTGGTATCTCCACACAGAAGGAAACAAGCTCAAAATGCCTGGAGAACTGCTGATACTCTGTCTTGATAGAGCTGGCTGGATGTGTGACCGTACTCAGTTTAAGGCAGCTTTTTCTGTTCTGCCTAATAAACACCTTTCTGGCCCTGTGACTTAAGAGATGGATGGGTCGACTATTTGTTTCCCTATCCTAGACTCACTGTGCTAGAATTCAAAGATAGAGCCCTTTCTGGTCAGGAATATCAGTATACAGAGCACCTTTGAGACTGAGGGAAAGAAGTTATAGCACAAGCTTTCCTTGTACCTGGAATCCATTCTAATCCTAATCATAATCCTAATGTTCAGTGAAAATCTCTTTTCTTTCTATGTCTTTCTTCAAAGGCAGAGCTGTGTTAGCCTGGAATTTCAGTATGTAAAGGGATCTTGTAGTACCTTTCAGACTGAGAGGAATAAATTGGGAGCATAAGCTTTCATAGTCTCAAGTCTTCTTCCTTGGATGCATGGCTGATTCTGCTCTTCTGCTCCATATTGTTTTGCCCCCTTCCCTTGTGGACGTATCCTCTCTCCCTCCCCTCCCCACGGCCCAGCATGTACGCCCTTTCATTGGCTGCCAAGATGGGCTTGCTTTCATCGCTTAATATTTGTGTGTGTGTTTGTTTGTGAGGAAGGTGGGGCTGTGTTTGTATCTGTGGATGTTATGGCATTCTGGGCACTTGCTGCTTTTGATGGATCACGATACCAGTGCCATCCGAATAGGGGCTGAGAAGGGGCTGCTGCTGTGGTAACCCAAACTGGGTGGCATCTGGTTCTTCTGTGAGCCTCTTGGGTTTTGGCCTTGATGAAGAATCTGCAGACAAAAACTACATTTTTTTCAATCCTAAAATGCCCTCAATTGTAAGACACACACTATTTTCAGTACCACTAACAGAATGAAAAGCTTTGTTTATATATGT
Source organism: Anolis carolinensis (assembly GCF_035594765.1). Taxonomy (NCBI): domain Eukaryota; kingdom Metazoa; phylum Chordata; class Lepidosauria; order Squamata; family Anolidae; genus Anolis; species Anolis carolinensis. Next base: position 118,566,764 of record NC_085846.1, read on the forward strand.
AAAAAGATGCCTGTGATTCTAAGATGCACCCCATTTTTTGAGATGTTTATATGGAGGGAAAGCGAATCTTAGAATTGAAGAAATACAGTATCCCTGTGTTGTATGCTCACCCACAATGTAGAGTGGTCTTGCTTTGTGACACCCCTTTTCCTCAAGGGAAAGAAGTGGCAACAGATAAAAATTTCTCTCCAGGGAAGGGGTTGACAGCTGGGGGGCTGCCACTGAGAAGACCCTCTCCTTATTTACACCAGATTCATTTACGTGGGTGGGCAGAGAGAGAAGGGCCTTTCTGGAAGATCTCAAACCACAGACAGGCTTCCGTGGAAGATGCGGACTGTCACGTAGCCTGAACACAGTTCTTATAGGGATTTAAAGGTCATGGCCTTCATTTTGAATTGTGCCCTGAAACAGACCAGTTTTCCTGCTGTAACAAATCAGCCACAACTTCCAAGTCCCTGCTTTTGCCTTGGGCAGCACACCTCTGGACCATGGAAGGTGCAACTGGGCTGTTTGGATTTTGTTGCTTCCTTCCTAGCAAAATTTTCCAGACATTGCATGTTGGTGACACACTTTTCAGATATAACTCATTTTGCGACAGAATAATTCAGTTTTTCTGGCAAACTGAAAGTTACATCGATCTCTTATGAGGGATATGGTTACATATGGAAATTGTAATAAACGATACGGGACACAGCATTTACAATTAAAACATTTCATTTATATGTTTTTAAAATGTATGATTTATTGCTCATAGGTTTCTCATTTATGTTTGCTCGACACTCTTATACGCTGCTGCTGACACACAAACATGTCACGACACATAGTTTGGAAAGCTCTGCTCCCCAGTCTGGGTTGGTCAAAGAGTGGTTATTATTTCTATTTTTTAGTTATACTTTCGGCTTGTAGTGTTGCCATTCTGTAGCGTGTATCCCTGGCAGGCCTGGACTCTTCTCTAGGATTGTGCTCCAGGCCTAAGAATTATGTGTTGAGAGATTCAGAAGGTGCGGAGTTTGCAAGTCTTCAAAGAGAAAGAACAGACTGATAACAAAACACAACAAAAAAAATTCTTGATGTCTTGGTTTTTAGACCTATTTCTAGGATAATTTGGGGCAGAATCTGGAAATTGCATTGGATAGACTGCATCAGCCTTAGTATCTTAGATATGGTTATCATGGTGTTCTATGGGCGAGCAGATGGCAACTGATAGAATGACGTGTTTGGTATTTCACAAACTATAGCTAATGGGGGAAAACTGGTTCCATGTTTGGAATCTGTTGGTCAAATATGTCCAGAAACATGTCTAAAATTTGAGGCCCCTAAATTTGTAAGACAAGGCAGTACAAGACCAGATTGGTACAGGTTGAATATCTCTTATCCTAAATGCTTGGGACTATAAACTTTCCGTATTTTGGATGTTTTTGGATTTTAGAATGCCTGTATTTGCATGTAGATGATGAGATATTTGATCAGATCCTGCTGCAGCATTCCTGCTTGCTTGTCTCTTAGATCCTCAGTCTCTCTCCAGCTTCGTGATTGGCTGGAGGCAAGATATTTCTTTTTTGGGAGGTTTTCCGATTTCCAGATAAAGTAGGCTCAATTTGTAGAAGTTTAAAGCAATAAATTTGTAATCATCCCCAAAGAAACCTTTCAGAAGATTCCTAAGAACGTACCTTCTGTGATATACCTGAGAAATGGTCTCCCCGGGACTGCTGTGTTCCGTTTTTGGCAGCCTAAAGGGTTTCCCCATTTTCTCAGCATGAATTATCCCGAATGATGCTCTGCAAATCCGAGGGGAGTGATTATGCAGGAAGACGGCCAGCAAATCTGGAGATGAATGAGAAAAAACACCTTCCTTTGAGATAAATGCTTGCTTGTGGGATCTCCCAAGAACAGTGGCGAAGAGTGCTTTTGGACTTTGGTAGTTCAGAGGAGGGCCTGAATACTCTCAAGGCACAGATACCATCTCATCTTGGAGGCTAGGCAGGGTCAGATCTGGTTAGTTCTTGGATGGGAGGCCACCAAATACATTCTAGGCACTGTATGTATTCTTTGTTTTTGACGAAGGAACTGGCAAAACCACTTCTGAGTACTCTGTGCAAGAAACAGGTATAAATTAATGAGATTACTATAAGTTGGAAGGCTATTTGAATGCACAAATATACAGACAATTCAGAGAAGTGCATGGAAACCATTTCTCTTTCTGCAGTTGTTTTTGTCACGTCTGGGAGAGGCAGCTCTGTCCTCATGAAAGATATGGCTTCTGAACTACTACTATGACATATTTAATAGCACAGAGGGTTTTTTTGTCTCATGCCCCAAAGTGGGATGGATTGTAGGTAAAATGAGTAAGGAAAGATGTCTGATCCACAAGTCCCCTGCTGTCCATCAGATGTTGCTAGAAGGTTGAGGCCCCGTTCAAAAGCAAATTAAAGCACCTGAGGTCCCTTGGTCACCCACGGTGTTAGTCTTCTTCTCACGTGGCTGGACTTGAGAGGGATGGCCATTGTGGGACTTAGGGCCAGCTCTAGGCTCTCAGGACCTGGATGACCAAGGATCTCTCAGCCATCTTGGTGAGAGGCTGTGACTCTGGAGGAACTGGAAGAGCTACTTAGTGACATCATGGCTACTTTCCCATAAAGATCATGCCAGGCTCCAGTCCTTCACTTGCCAGGAACAGTGGCTTTAGAGTTACTGTTGGCCTAATCAGGGAGGTTGCCATGTGTTGCTGTTTTACATGAATGAGGATAAGCATCTTTTCCCATTGTAGTTGGAGCCTGTGTGTATGTGTGTGTGTGTGTGTGTGTATGTTTTTTGAAACCATGCTGTGTTGACATGGGCCATTCCTGCAATAACTCACTTTTTTTTTATTCGTCTAAGAGCCACAAATAGCACTCTCCTAGGTAGGATTTCCAGTTGGAATGAGGCACAAAGATCCTGTCTTTTTAATGGTTATGCACAGGAGAGAATTCAACAGGGATTTTTTCCCCAGGGTGTGACCCACTGAAGTCAACAAGTGGGGATTACCCTATATACTCATGGATAAGTCTATAAATGTTAGTCAAAAAATTAATCTAAAGAAGCTTGGGTCAATTTATCCATGGGGCAGTGTGGATACTATTCTTAGATCTTATCTTATCAACAAAAGAACCATCCTCTTCTCTGAGCTGAGTTGAGAAAGGTAAAGTTGAGTTGTGAAAGCTTAGTTGTACCCGGGGAACCTAAAAGAAGCACCAACCCTGCTTTCTCTGCTGAGGTGTCTCTTCTGGCCTTTTTTGGATGCTGGGACAGGAAAATGGCATCTGGACTCAGTGAAGCATTGATGCTTTCCCTCTCTACAGAATGACTTATCCACAGGTCTTAAGAAAACCCATAGTTTTGACCCCAAAGCCTGCCCTTGCCTTATACATGAGGTCAACTTATACATGAGTATACAGGGTACGCATTCCTATTCATTTTTATTTATATGAGGACAATCTCCTGGCATTTTTCTCTAACTTGGAGATGTTTCTAGCTATGCTGAAGGAGGCTTGTTGGCTCCGTAGGTCCTACAGGTCACGGTGTGGCTGATGTTAATGAGAAGGCTGTGCGTTCAGGCCCATCCGGACCTCAGCGTCCAGGGCCCTGCATCCATAAATACGTGGACACAGCCATCTCTGACTGCATCAACCTATGTTTTTGGAGGGTTGCTTGCTCTGACATTGCTCTGATGCTGATGGAGACAGACCTCCGGCTCTTTCCTCCCGTCCGTCCGTCCAATACGGTTGACAGCTTCCTTCCGCACCCCAGCCTGACTTCTCTTGTCAAAGCAAGCTCCCCTGTGTCTCCGTTCTGCCGGCTGCCCTTGGTGGTCTGTTGCTTGATATGCGGTGTGCTGCATTAATGTTCATGTTTACTAATGACTTAATGCTTCTATGCCCCTTCCCCTCTCTCCTGTCATCTTCCCCCTTCTCTATCTTTTTTTCCTTCCTAGAAGCCTAGGCCCCGGGGCGGCTGCCTGCCGACAGGAGACAAGTGGGCTTTCCTTCCCGTCCTTACACTTAAAAAGCGCTCAAAGCAAACACTCTCTGCATTTTAAAGAGCTCTTCCTCCTTTACCTGCCTGGAGATTGTGGGGCTGAAGAAGCGGCAGGGCAGATCTGCCATTGACCACCCTCTTCCTCTTCCTCCTCCTCCTCCTCTTCCTCCACCTCCGTCTCTTCCTCCCTCTCCCTGCTCTGCGGTGGTACTTCTTGAAACCGTTCTTAGTGGAGCCACAAGTGGGGTTGAAACTGCACTTTTGAAATGTTGGGAGAGCTTATTATTTTCTTTTTCAGAATCACCCTTATCGATTGCACTTTTAGTTTTGTCATCCATCCTTTTGCTTTAAGAAACCACCATGACAACACCCCACCTCTCTCTTTCCTGTTCTGCTTTATACTCAGCCTTTGCTTGCCCTCTCAGTCCCTCCTGCGCTTTCTCAGGGAAGGCTTTCCTCCCGCCTTCCTTGGTGCTCCTTCGGTGTCTCCACCCACCCTCTCACCCACCTACCCTCTTTTTACATCTCCTTCTGTGTTTTCCATATAAGGGGCTCGTTTGGATTCTCGCCTCCCCACCCTCCGCCTTGATTCAGAACAGGTGTTCCTTCCTTTGAACAGAAATTACTCCCAAATTTGCATTGACTTGGACCCAGAATAAAAAAGAAGGCCAACATTGTCAAAGGATTCTTCAAGAGGGAGGCTGTCACCCTTCCCTTCTAAGACGAGCACAATAACCTTGATCATCTTGTGCTGTTCACATCAAACTTGGAGCTGGCAGACGGGTGCTGCCTTCATGCAAATTTAATGTGTGCCGAAGTCTACCTTTGTGGTAGCGGCATGCCGTTCAGATGCAAATTCTTCTTTGGTTGTTGGGGAAAAACATTTTCCCCTTTAAATAGGCAGGAAGAGACTGACAGGGCGGGAGGAGGGAATCTGGAAGGAGCACGGAGCCAGCCAGACATCAGACGCGTCAAAATCGCTAATGAAATAATTATCTGACAAGGCTGCAGCCAGAGAGGGAAGGAGCTGGTTCCCTTTGAACTCTTCCCGAGCTATATGTAGGTTTAGCTTGTCACTTGCGATTTCGACGCCTGTCCCCGATTGGATATAAATTGGCCCCTCTTCACAGCAGGAGCTCTAGCAAAATTTGTCCCGAGACCTAAATTGGGACTTCTTGCATTGCAAGGCCAGCAGGCAGACACCCCCGTCCTGTTTCCCCAAGCAGGACTCACTTTATGTCTGCGACTTAAAAATGGATATGTAGGTTCCTGAGAGCAGCGGAGCCAGCTGTGAAGCTGCTGTGCAAATCTGAGTGTTGACAACCAAGGCCTCCTGGCAGGAGATGCTGGTTTGTAAGCATAAGGGAGGCCTGCTTAAAGGGAAGGCCTTCCAGCTCTTCCAAATTGACCTTTAAGATCCAATGCACAATTAATGACACGTAGAGGACGCTCATCCTCTGAGGTTGCTGAGCAAGACAAGGAATACCTGTGGCATCCCTTGCTTCTCCGAGAACACAGGCAGTTGGCACTTCCATTTCAAATGATGGGCTCTTTGCAGGACCTCTCCTTAAACCTCAGGACTGTGAGCTGCTTCAGTTGCCAACATGGAAGAAGAAGCAATGTCATCCCAGGCCTGCCAGTGTGGCTGAGTAGGGCTTTCATGGCAGGATGAAATCCAGTATATGGCATTCCCCATTTGGAAGGCTTTCAAGTGATTGTAATGGCACGGCTACCCTTGAACCCAGTATATTTCCCTTGGGAATGTTCTGTTTTCCCCCTGCTCAGTTACACTGTGATTTTTCAGTCTGATCAATGGACCTATTGATCAGACAGAAATATGTAGAGGCCTCCTGTTTCTAGATGTGCTGGGCATCATTCTTCAATTCCTTTGCATGACCAGCATGGAAGTTAGCATCCAACACATCTGGAAGGCACTAGATGAGAGAAGAAATCTCAGAGCCCAGAAAAAGACTTTCTATGTAATGCTAGAGACGATTTCTGGTAAGGCAGCTTCTCTGGTGTTAATGCATCAGGCAAAGGAGGCAAAAGATCCATCCCCTCTTCGCTGTCATCATGTACAGGGACATTCCTCCTCTTCCCCTCGAAGGCAATGTTCAGCAAGTCTTCCAAAATATCATGGAGGTGTCTGGCAGACCGGCTGCAGTTCTATCCTGGGGAAGATGGGATGGGTTGCTTTCAGTGGTCAGATGAGGCCCATCCCTTCACTTGTGCATGATGGAGTTGGCCTCCATGAAGAGGTGCCATGAGATTCGTGGCCCTCAGTGCTCTAGTCTGGTGTCCTTGCGCTACGCCAAGTTCCCAGGAGATCTTCAACCTTCGTAGAGTTTAGCTTAAGTCCCGGGGTGATCCCTGCCTAAAATGGCAGGCGTCCCAGATAGTGTTGCTTTTGAATTACTACAACAAATAGGCCACAAAGGGGACACATTTTGGAAAGAAGAGGCCTTTCATCCTTTTAATTAGTTTGTTCAAGGAAACGGGAGTGTGGTGCTTTGACCTGACACTCGGGGCCTCATTAGTGTCCGGAGGGCGGCCTGGTTGTGCCAGCTTCTTTTGAGCCTCCTGAATAGTAACTGCTCTTTGTTATCTTTGTCCTAGGAAGTGTTCCGTGTATGTAGGGCCCTTGCCATAGTATCTCTCCCATTAACCCCTCCTTCTTTAACCACAAGACATAAGTCGGACTTAACAAAGTCACCTGAGCCCAGCTCTCCCTAACTGGTAACCCTCAGATGTTTGGAGTTTGTTCGTGTGTGCCTGTGTGTATGTCTGTGGTTGGTCATCTCTTGATATCAGGGAGCCCCATGCATTTCAGAGAGTTTTCTTAGACAAGGAATACTCAGAGGTGGCTCCTCTGAAATAGAATCTACATAACCTGATATTTCTTATTAGGCCCTCATACAAATACCAACCAGCCTTTGTTTCCAGATTAGGTGGGTTGGAATCTACTGCTTTCAGAGTATTTAGGCAACAGTTTGAACTACAAATTCCAACATTTCTGACTTCCGGCCATGTTGTCTGGGATTGTAGTGGCATCCAAGTCCAAAATGCCTTGTTTGCACCCTGATACAATGTATTCTAGATCCTAAAACATTTTTGGCATCTTTCTGATCTCTGTGGAGTCAGGCACTGATGAAAACATCCGCATCAGGAGCTGCTAATGGTCAAGTCTTAGATGAACGACTTCTTCATGGAAGTCAGCTCTATCATTTTGTTTTTGTGAATTGCACACCAAGAGGCTGCAGGTGTTGCATATGAGGGTAGAGATCGGTGTGTCTTCTCAGATTGTTGTCAGTCTTCCTTGCTGTCTGTGAAGGAGCATTCTGGGTTTGTCTCAGGAGGTAGCAATCTTGGCCGTCTTGACAGAGTTTCAGCATCATTGGGAGCTTCAGTCTTTCAGAGTGGTTCATGCTAAGGGCTCAGATGAGGATTTGGGTCTCAGGATTGATAAACTGGCCTTGTTGCTGTCAGGGAGTTTCTTGGGAAGCTCTGGCATGCTCTTCTACAGCTCAGGGATTATGTGGCCTTTGGATATTGTTTGGCAAAAGTTAGCCTTTTGAGCGAAGCGTGGTGGAATTGGAACGAATGAAGCTTGAGATGAAAATAAACAGTTAAGGGCTACAAGCAGCCCCTTTCCCTCTTTTATGGAGTTTTTTTTTCCTGTGTTTCTGAATTGAACTGTGCTTCTGGGCTTCCTTGTGGGAGTTGTTGGCTGGAGGAACTAGCCAAGGGGATTTGCATTTCCCCCTTCCCTTGATACAGGAGAGAGATACATGAACTCCTATTGATCCATCTCTGCAGAGCTGGCTCCCCAAACAAATACAAGCTCTTTTTCCAAGTAGGCACCTTTCAGCAAAAATTCGGCTGACTCAGACATACCCTTCTACCCCAGTCTTTTAACTAATAGTGACTCTTAGAAGTTGTGTCCAAGTGCTTTGGAAAACTGGAACTCTTTCTGTTTAGCAAAATCAGGTTTGGCCACTCTTGGCTTCAAGCACTGCTCACAGAGAAGGAAAGCTTGAGATTTTAGAGGGCAACTTTGAGGCATCCAGGTGGGCTACTCCATCAGGGAATGAACCATTTCTTCATTGGGTCAAAGACAGCTTCCCATTTCCCTCTGTCTCCATAATTCCACATCTCACTCTTTCTTTCTGTTTAATATTCTATATCATATATTATTTCTCATCTTTTCTTTGAGTTTGCAGAATATGCCTGTTGTCTTATTGCAAATTGTAGTACTGAACACACTTTATCATGGATGGGTGGGTGGCTTTCTTTTCTGAATGAAATGTTACATGCTTCTGTTGTCTGACTTCAAAAATGTTTATTGGATGGGGAAAACTTGAGAGCTTGCATCTTAGCTTCTTAATTTGCCCTTTCTCCATAAGTGCAAATGCTCTCCTCAAACCACTTTGTTTGTTTTTTTGTTTCAACATGGGCCAATGTGCTTTATTGCTTAGTTGCCTGCAATAATTGCAAGATGCTTCTGGAAGGTTTTGCAAGTCAACTCCTGTCTCTTTTGTATGCAATCCTGTACACTGATCCTGTACCACTTTGCTGAATAAACCACTAATAAACCTATGTGCTAACCTCTCGGCTGTCTCCCTGTCTTGGCAGAAATGTTTTGGCACGACTGCAAAAACCCCAATGCTCACATTTTATTAGAAATGTAAATGCCACCAGATTCTTTTCCCTTGGTTGTGACACTTGAGCGGATCCTTCATTAGGTGCTGATAATGGCCTAATCACGAGGAATCAGTGTTGTTCCAGTCTGATTGTAGTATGTCTCCACGCAGATGAAGCTAGGCAGCCCTTTGCAAAGGGAAAGAAGGCTCTAAAACAAGGCAGCACAGAGGGCGGTGGTTTTGCCCAGCCTGCTCCTAGCAACACTTGTGCTTCTGTGTGTGTTGGGTCTTTGTGTTTGTGAGATGCGGCTGAATGAAGGTGGCTGCTCAGTTCCTGATCCCATGGAGGAGAAGTCTGAGTTGCGAGGGGCCCGGCCGTTGCTGCGAATGTTGCGTCTCCTGCGAGGAGATGCCGAGATCAGGGCAGTCCTTGAGCCGGTTTCCACAGCCAGCGGACATTGAGGACGTGTGTATCCAGCCGTATCTTTTGACCCCATAAATCCCCATCCCTCTCGCAGACAGGAGCGGTCTCCAGATGTCGTTGAGTCTCATTCGTTTAGTCATGGAACAGCTGGAGGAAGAAGAGGCACTATTGTGCTGCGGTCTGCAGATTGCCAGCCTGAGGAAGGTCTTCATGAGTTGGGATTTTAGTCCCCATAAATATACGCATAAATCAGAAAACCTGGCTCCAGGAGCTTGGAATTCATTTCAAGCTCCTTCCAAGGTGGGGCTCTTTCCTTTGCAAAAAGAGAACCTGGAAGAATTAACTAGCATTTTCCTTCCTGTGACCTTCCTGACTAGATGACTTTGTTCACGGCACTATTAAGTAGGTTGAGAGCATCTGGCTCTGTGTTCTGCAGCCTTCATGCCCTTCGGCCCAGTCTGAAGAGCTGTCTGGGCACAATCTTGTGACAAAAGAGCCTACCTATACGCGGAAGATGATGGGCAGGCGAGCAGATGAGATTGAGAAGCCCTGCCCAAAGCAAGTGGAAGGCCACCCAAATCCTCCTGCAAAATGTTGCACCAAATACTGACATACCATGAAAAAGCCTTTAATGCTAACTCAAGATATACTCCCTCTAGAGCTGTTGCCACTGAATTATGGTTCCAAATTGTCCAAACAAGCCCTGTTGATCCTGAGAACTTTGCTTGGTTTTCTTTTTATTGATGTGTAGGTGTCAGGCCATGTGATTTGACAATGGTTTTGGATACCAATTCTGGATAGATAGGGCTTTACTGGGTCCTGGGTCCAAATTTCCCCCTCTGCCTTCGTTGGGAGGCTTGTGGCTAAGGCCTGTCCTTGATGGCAGTTTTGGCTCTCTTCCATACTCCAGCAGAAACGATCAAAGAGGGATTGTAGACTCTGTCCACAAACTGTGCCTTCCTCCCATTCCAAAGGCCTGCCAATGAGCATGTGTTTACTCCTAAGGGGAGGAGTGCCAGTGTTGTGGTTTCATAACTCTGGCCAAAGTGCTGCTTGCCGCGTGGGATGGGCACGAGAGCATGGCATCGTCTTTCCGTTGGAGGTCTGAGCTCTCAATAGAGCGAGATTATATAATGTTAAATCACAGTGTCCATTGGGTGGATGCCTTGGCTTGTGCAGTCAGGCCTAAAAAACAGCACTGCCCCACTGGACCTTCAGACTGTAGTCCCTTGTCTTGGGCCACAATGTCGGCCTGCAAGGGCTGCAGGAGGAGGGGCATCGAGGTCCCAACGGGGCTGGATTTCTGAGCAGATCGAAATGAGACTGGACATGCAGGCTTCTGGGTGGTCCGATGGTCATCTAAGAACTGCTGGCCTCAAAGCCATCCATCCGTTGCAGGAATGCCCCAAATGGCCCCTACTACACTATTACAGAAGTTAGTAGTCTGGTACAAACAAAATCACGTGGCACCTTAAAGGCCAACAAGTTTATTGTGGTCTGACCTTCTGAGATCAAGAATCTTCGGAAAAGAGAATTTCTCTTCTCACTGCAACCTGGGTGCATATTTACCACCTGTACACAGGCAGTCCTCGAGTTGCAAACATCCGACTTCCACGGGGCTGAGACAACAGGAAGTGAGAGAAATCTGCTCCTCGGGAGGAAGGGAAATTCACTCCTGGAAGAGTTGTTATCAGTAGGGGAAGAGGTCTCCCCTGAAGCCTTCTCTCCAATCTTTATTTCCACAGCAAGCGCTTTGAGTCCCCTTCGGGGTGAGAAGAGTGGGGTATAAATATAGTAAATAAATAAATGAATAAATATTCTAAAGTCCAATGATCACAGGGAGAGAAAGTGAGGTGGAATCTTCTGAAGAGGGGCACATTTGCCTATGCTATCCAACCTTTCCCTATGCTATTCAAAGCTATCTATATATCTTGTAACTTGGGGACTGCCTGTATCTGCGTAAGTTGCTTCTAGACATGTAAAGAATGTACCCATTTTTCAGATGGCACAGTTGTTTTTGTGTGTTATCTGCAGAACACCATCATAGCTGCCAACCCCTTGATTCATGTGCAAATGACCAACTGTTTTGCCGGATCCCTTCCCAAGAACATACATGTTCTAAGCCTTTGCCAGTCTGTGGAGGGTGGAATTAGGCTATTGTATTTGGTAGCAAAATGCTGTTGTGCTTTTTTGTAGGTCCAATATGTCTGCATTGGCTTGTGAACTTGCTCTGGATCTTATAATGGGAGCTGCTCTGAGTTTCCTCCACTCTGTGTTAACTGGCAGACAACTATTTTTTGACCATTGGTCTCCTGCCTGCAAGCTTCATTTCCCAGTGCATTCTTTTCTCTCTTTCTAACTTTTTTTAAAAGGCTAAAGCAGTGGTAGACTAATAATAGAATAGAAAATAATAGAATAACTTTATTGTCATTGTACTGCTCCGGCAGGAAGGTAATGGCGCTCCATGCAGTCATGCTGGCCACATGACCTTGGAGGTGTCTATGGACAACACCGACTCTTGGGCTTAGAAATGGAGATGAGTACCAACCCCCAGAGTCAGTCACGACTGGACTTAATGTCAGGGGAAACCTTTACCTTTACCTACATTGTACAACGGAATTAGTACACACCACAAAACGGGAAGCTTACTGTACTAAAACTGTGGGATGGCTCAGCCAGCTCCTGAAACTCCAACATCAGACCGAGAAAAAGCTTTTTATCAAAGCCTTTGGGGCCTCATTCACTCTCAGGCAGGTACAGAATTTTTGAAAAACGCCATTAGCCCTTTAAAGCTCTTTGGACTTGTTTTTATCATGTTTAAATCATTTACTGGTGGAGACATAGATGCCCTTCATTGGTTGAACGAATATGAGGAGAGGTGGCTATGAACCTGTGGGTGCACAACGGATTTACTCAGTCTTGTTTTTTTCCAGTGCACGTTTTGGACGTAATAAAACTAAATAGCTGATCTGGAACACATGGTCTCCATTGGATGGTTTTGCCTCCTCTAGGGCTTTGCTGGAAGTGGGTCCCACTTGCTTCCTTGGAAGGCCCATCCAGAAAGGGGTCTTTTCGCCTTCGGTTTCTCCAGAAACGTCATGGATGGTCGACTTGTGCTCTCTCTGCCAGATGCTGGAAATCCGCTTTTGGGCCTTGCTACTGCTCCCGTGTTAAGGCCCTTCTATTTTTGTTTTTGTGAGGAATGCAGAGTCATGGTTTGAGGAAGGGCTCGATATTTTAACCTTGGTCCGCTTGACTGCTGCTGTCTGTTCCTCTCAGCAGAAACACAGTGAGATGTCTCCCCGGAGAGAGTTGGGGACGGCAGAAGTCCTGGCTCCACAGCTTATGCGCTGGCTCTTTCCACCCGGCCCTCGGAACACGAGCCTCCGCAGAATTAACCCCCTTGGCCCTCGGTGCCAAAACCCAGCTCTGGGGGGGGGGGGGGGCGGTCTCCTCTTCTTGGGACACTTGGCGCTCCAGGCAGATGCTCAGAGAGGACTCTTTGGGAGCGGCGTGAGTCCTGCCTCCCTGGCAACGGAAACGGTCTTGAAGGCCTCTCTGTTCTCACCAGGAAAGCTCCCCTGTTCATGTGCTGCCTGTTTGCGCATTCTGTGCCTGGAAGCCGGCCTCAACCTCTGGCGATTGTCTCCTGTGGTTTGCTTTGCAAGACTTCTCAAGAGAGGGTTTGCCATCCCCATCCTCCTCCACCATTGGGTTTCGCTGACTGGGCAGGGATTGGGACCCAAGCCTCCCAGTGTCCTAGTTCCCCAAAAGATTTCTTCAGTAGCGTTTTGCCATGCCTTTCTTTCTGACAGAGAGAAGGCGACTTATCCAAGGTCAGAGCAGAGTACAGCATAGCCAGTGCTTGCTCTCTTTCCCTCTCCCTCTCTGAGCTTATGGTAGGAAGCTGGAGAGAAAATACACAGAATATTCTGGTAAGGTTCAAAAAAAGGATAAAAACTTATATTGCTGCAGGTAGTACATCTCAGATAAAAGAATAGAGAAAAGAAAGTTGCCTAACCTGGTAGAAGAGTCCCTGATGCTGACTCTCAGGTCTTTGTGTCAGGCATCTTGAGGCTGAGAGAGGCCTCGTGGTGCTCCCTTCTCAAACAAAAGACTTTTGGGAAGAAGAAGGGGAAGCGACCTCTTCCTGCAAGCAGGATGCAAACACCTTGAGTGACATGGATCTATCAAACAAGTGAGAAATGTACCACAGGGTTCTCTCTGTTAGCAATGGCTCTATTCACAGGGGTTGATGTTTCTTCACCTCCTGGGTTTCTGTGTCTGAGTGGGTATTTGAACCGTAATCCCATGGAGTTCAATCCAAGCTACAATATGACAATACTACAGCACTTCATACTGTGGAACTCTTAGATTTGTTGTTTGGGGAAGGACTTAGACTCCTTGGTCAGAGAGCTTCAGTCCTTTAGTCCAGAAATCTCAGGATCCTGCAAGATCCTGGCCATCTGTTGGGGGTGCTTTGAATGCGATTTCCTGCTTCTCGGCAGGGGGTTGGACTGGATGGCCCATGAGGTCTCTTCCAACTCTACTATTCTATGATTCTATGATACAGCCATGGCAGTTAACACAGTATTAAAATGCAACAATTACATGGAGAGGGGTCTTAGTGTCAAGTCATAACTTCTACTAACTTGTGAGATGGCCTCTCCTGTTAAGGAGGCATCTTTGGGAGGGTGGCTGTCAAGGTCTGATAACTCTTTCGAAGGGACTCAGTTGAACGATTGGCCACCTTCTGTGCTGTGTGACTGTGCCAAGGCTGACCCAAAACAGTGTTCTTCCTGAGGCAGAATTACAGATGACCTCAAGGTAAGGGGAGAGTAATTAAGTTATTTTGGCAGAACACCCCACAAGCTCAATACCTTTGAAAGGGGAAAAACACCATGCCAGTTAAGTACGGAGCCCTTCCAGGATGCCCTTCCCGGATGCTGATATCCCTATGCCTTAGGCAACCACTTCTGCCCGTCTGTCGGTCTGTCACTTATTGTGTATATTTTCCTTTCCCCCAAAACTAACCCTAACTGAGACCCAGCCAGCCTTGTTGTGCTTGATGGTGGCCCTATCTCTCCTTTACACACAAATGAATCACTTACAAACTGAAGCAGAAAGGCTGAGCATAAGTACTATTACTTGAAATGCTTTCCACAGTGTGTTTGTGAGGCTAGTGTCAGGGCTTGTGGTAGATTAAAAAATCTGTGGATCCTGGCGAGTGACCCACCTGATCCATTTCTTGGGGCCCTCCTGCCCTCTTGCGGCACTGGCTTCTCTTGAGAGACCCATCCAGGACTCTTGAGCTATTTCCTGCCTGATTTACTCATGTGGTTTCAGTGTTGCCCCTTTACCAACCTTTCAGAGCAAGCTTTTGGAGTGTTTTTCTTGCCCGCCATGGGCCCCCCTCCTGCCAGCACATTGTCACCTTCTAGCCTTGGTCCCTTGGCCTGGAATGGCTGCCCGAGGCCTCCCTTGCCTTAATAAGCATCGGATGGTGGGGGCGGCAAAGGTGCTTTGTGGCCTAATTCTGGCTGGCTTGGCTCCATGTCATGGACTCTTTAATTGGTGCACAGGAGCCCGTCTTCCAGAGCCCGCTTCGATTCTCATTCCCCCTCTCTCTGTGTACACATACACACACACTGCTTGGCTTGAATCCGGCCGCTGGAGGGGTTCCTTTTTTTGTCAAAGGAGGGAGAGAGTCCGAGGCTGTGTCTGAGCAAGGAGTAAATATTCCATTTGCAGCAGAGACTTGGGGACATTTCCGTCCCTGCTGATACGGCGGCAGTGCCTGTCGGGCGGGAGGTCCCCCCTTCCTTCCTTCCATGCCCTTCTCTTGAAGTCTGAGGAGTGTACTTTCTGTTTTGGGAACTCAATGGGTGTCTCTTCATTCATCCTCCCAGGAAGGTAAGGCTGCAATCCCGTCATGTGCCCTAACGCTCTTCAACACTTACAGGGAGGCTGCCAGCCCAGAGTTGTGGTCGGATGCTCTCAGTGTGGAAGTATGGAATTGGCAAGGAAGGTCTGGTCTTGCCGGCTGTTGGATGAAGGGGACGGGGGTCCAGGGGAGCCTGGACGGGGAGGGTCTTGTTTTGCCTCAGAGCCTCAGGAGCCCTCAGTCCCTTTCCTGCAGGCTGCTGTATCCTTTGGTCAAAAGTTATATATGTGATTTTTTTTTCCGTGTCAGGAGCAACCGGAGTTGCTTCTGGAGTGAGAGAATTGGCCATCTGCAAGGACGTTGTCCAGGGGACGCCCGGATGTTTTGATGTTTTACCATCCTTGTGGGAGGCTTCTCTCATGTTCCTGCATGGAGCTGGAGCTAATAGAGGGAGCTCATCTGCGCTCTCCCCGGGTGGGATTCGAACCTGGCAGCTTTCAGGTCAGCAACCCAACCTTCAAGTCACGAGGCTTTTATCCCCTAGGCCATCGGAGGCTCCTATATACAGTAGAGTCTCACTAATCCAAGCCTCGCTTATCCAAGCCTCTGGATAATCCAAGCCATTTTTGTAGTCAATGTTTCCAATATATCGTGATATTTTGGTGCTAAATTTGTAAATACAGTAATTACAACATAACATTACTGCGTATTGAACTACTTTTTCTGTCAAATTTGTTGTATAACATGAAGTTTTGGTGCTTAATTTGTAAAATCATAACCTAATTTGATGTTTAATAGGCTTTTCCTTGATCAGTCCTTATAATCCAAGATATTCGCTTATCCAAGCTTCTGCCGGCCTGTTTAGCTTGGATTAGTGAGACTACTGTATGTGATGCCAGGATAGGAAAAGGACAGTTGGAGATGCTGAGGGCCACAAAAACAACCTTGTGGTTGAGGTAGACGTGTTGTTTGAGGTAAAAAGTACTGGAAAGGGATTTACATATAGAAATAGTACGTATTTATATATTGAAAGACAGTTTGGTATACTCTAAAAGACTGCTACTTTGAATGCGATTTCCTGCTTCTTGGCAGGGGGTTGGACTGGATGGCCCAGGAGGTCTCTTCCAACTCTACTATTCTATGATTCTATAATTCTATGATTCTACCATCCATCCATGCATCCCTCTACTATCTAAATAGGTTGTCTTTTAGGATGCACAGTATATCTATGTTGTTTCTTGTTTGCTTCAATACCTTTTAAAAATACATATAATGATTATAATATTGTTTCCAGAATGTTTTAAACTGTTGATAAAAGTTAGTCAAGGCCATTTGCAGTTCGCATTTTAGCCTCCCCTCCTTTCGTTGAAAGGGTTTTTCCTCTGATTCCTTTAAGCCTTGCAGTGAATTGCACCCGGGTGTTGCTAGCTGGAGTCCTTCTGTGTGTTTGGTGGGGCTCTCCCTGGCCTTTTCCCCGGCTGAGAAGCGAGGCTCAGGGCATCCCTGTCGTCCCTTGTCCGGGATGGCGAGAGACAGACAGGAGCTCTTCCTGCCCTATTTCTGTCCAGGAAGAGGGCAGCTTCTGCCCTAATTTGGATCTTCCGCCTCTAAGTCACTCAGACCTCCTGGGACTCAAGCTCTGGCTCACCTGCTGATCAGGCAGGAGGCCTCTGGCCATAAAAAGGCTCCTTGGGCGGGAGGGAGGGATGAATTGCAACACCGGAAAGAGGTCGGTTTGCGGGAGAAAATGCTCCGAATGCCACGTATTGTCCTATGACTGCATATAATAAAGCACCTTGAGTGTAACCACCAAAGAAGTAGTCTAGGCAGTCTCATTGGTGTGTGCTGCACCAGGGATGCCATTTTATGGTGAATTGATATATTCCTGAATGACAGAATGAGGTTGGACTGGATAGCCTTTGGGGTCTCTGACAACTCTATGATTCTATTCTGTGATTCTGTATAGATTTCCTAACATTTCCGGCAAGTTTTGCTCTCGATCATGCAGAGTGCTTCCCTTCATCAAACTCTCTATAGTTGTTGGCAATTGGGTTTTTGCAACAGGATGATCAAAGTGTCACCTGACAGATAGGCTGGTGAATGGTGAACTCTTTGCTTCCTCAAATCCATTTAAAGGTATACGGCAGCAAGCATAGTTTAGTGGGAAAGCACATGCTTTGCAGTAGAAGGTCCCAGAACCCATCCTGGCAAATCCGGATTAAGGGATTTCAGCTTGCTGCTTGAGAGCCCGGAAAGATGCTGCCAGTCAGAGTCAGTAGTCGTGGCCGGGATGAATGCCTCCCTTGGTAGAAAAGTCTCTCGGAAAACAACAGCCTGAAAAGTCTGTTTGGAGATTCCCCAAAACTGCTGTGCTTCGGCCTTTTATCTGCAGGTTTTGGCATTTTGATGTCATCTGAAATGATCAAGAGGGGAGATTTTTATTTTGCTGGCACTCATTTTGCACAGCAGAACATTTATGACTTGTTGAGGACATACTGCCCTGGAAATAATGATCACCTTGGGATTGGTATTTAACTCCTACTTGATAAAATCTGGCATCTAATATGTGATGCCCGTTGGCCACTTTTGCCATAAAGGTACATATTAAAAGCCTAGCGTTTTGTGTTGTCTTTGAAATGGCAGGTGGGGAAACTGATGCTGTTCAGCTTGCAATATTCAGTGACTTCATTTGATTCCTAATATAGTCTAGTTTTTCCCTTGTGTTCACCTGTAAGAGTTCTGACTTCTGTCTGTGGGGAATAATAGCTCAGCTTTTGTACGCTGATAACGTAATGTCATACTTTACATCCAGCAGGTGGTAGGAAAGACAGAGGAGATTCATGTCAGATAGAAGCCCTGGGAGGAAACGCATTCTAGCTGGGAGTGTGAGCTGTGTTACGGTGCTGCCTCCGTCCTCTCGGAAAGGGGTTGCCTTCTGAAAAGAGTGATCCAAAAGGAAGCATTCCGGGGGAAGGGGCAGGGGCCGGGGCCGTCCGGTTCAGCTGGTGGTCTTCTGACTGATAGAAGGCGAAGCCCAGGGAGAGCAGGCTCCCAGCGTGGCCCTTCCATGGGAGGTGGCTCCGTTATTGAGAACATGGAGGCAGGTGGGGGCAGCAGAGGAGCTCTCTTTCAAGCCAGAGGAGCAAAACTGATTTCCCTGTGAAGAAGGCAGCGTGCCTGGCATCAATAATGCACACGGGGAATGAGTGATCTATTGAGGGCAGCCCCTTGATGGGCGCACAGCTTTGTTCCCTCCTCTCCAGCCCTTTCCCTCTTGCATTCCTCCACTGTAAGGAATGGGGCTCCCCCCCCCCCCCCCCCACACACACACATTCCCTGTGTGTTTGTCCTTCTTGGTTGCTGAAGACAATTACAATGTATGTGGCGTTTTCATGCCTTCATTCTCGGTTTGTGCAAAATAGTTCTCCCCAGCCTTGGATCAGTTTGTTCCTAAAAGAGCAACAACCCCAAATGGGCACTGATGCCTCCTCCCCAGCTGTTTTTTGAACTGATTTCTGCATCTTTATATGATTTCAGGCCCTGAAAGCAAGGGAGAGGGGACAGACTCTAATGTGGCGCTTCCTGTTTCCAAGGTCTTGAGCCTCACATCTTGTAGGCGAAGAGGCATCCTTCTTATCATGTACCCAAGTGCAGGGGTTGTGCAGGGCTTGGGAGAGGAAGGGAAGGTGGCCCAGAATGAGGTCCCTTTCTGTTGCCACAGTCTCATGACCCTGGGAGGCCCAACTGTCAGGGGCCACTTTGGGGACCTTGGGGGACTGCTCCCCATCACCACCTAATTGAGTATGGAGGTAAGAGGAATGAGGAGAACCAACCTTGTGTGGTGGCTTGGCCAACACCTCTGGAGACCAGGATTTGAATCCCCACTCAGCCATAGAAACCCTTGGACAAGCTACACTCTCTCAGCCTCACATGAGGACAAGGGCAAATCCCTACTGAATATTTCTTGTCAAGGAAACCCAGTGATAAGTTCATTGTAGCATCGCCATAAGTTGGAAATGACTTCAGAGGCACACAGCAACAAACAGGCCATACACTGCCTGTACTCCACACTTCTTTACTCCTGCTTTAAACTTAAGATTGACACAAATGGTGCAGTAACTTTTGCTAAGACTGTTGGGACCTTGCAAAATAGACACAAAGAAGCTGTCAGCTATTTGCGTTCTTCCAGAACTCTTGACCAGGCATAATAGAACATTCACAAGAAAGCATGTGAAGAGACCAAAAGTCCAAGTTGTTGCCTGGTGCATGTGGTCTCAGGGTGTGTGTTGCTTGTGCCCCATTTCCACTTTAAGGGGAGAAACTTTGGCTAAGAAGCAAAGCTGCGCATGGAGGGACATGGCCCCAGAGGTATCAAGGTGTGGTATTCTCAAAGAAAGCCCCGTTGGGAGCAGGAGTTGGGGAATTTTATACTGCTCATCCTTTGGAAAGGCCTAGAAGAGGAGGGAGTGTTCAAAATGCATATAGACCCCCCCCCCCACCCGAAGATAAAGGGCTGACCAGCTTGCTTTTGGAGTCTGCTGTCTGCTGGTTGGGAGAAGTCACCTGAGAACGTGGGAAGAGGATGCTTTGAAGCTCAGGAGCAACACCCACAAGGTTCACCTGGCAAGAGGAAACTGGAGGTGAGCAGCGGTCCTTGGCCAGATGTGGTGAACAAGGACAGATCAAGAGAGTCCTGAAGTTTGGCTGGAGCCCCTCCCTGAGTCCTGCTCCGTCAGACGCAGACGAATCCGGAGGCTCGCCCTTGGCTTGGAAAAAACCCTCCAGACAGCGGCTGCTGCTCTTCATGTCGGCAGAGCTGCCTCGCCCGCCAGAGTCTCCTGACAGCTCTGGAAATGTCAGGTCTAGTTAGCGTCAATTAAGGAAAGGGGTGAGAGACTGCCTTTGCAAGGAGGGCGCCCATGCTTTTTCCTTTTTTGTGTTCTATATATATATATGGGAAAGTGTGAAAAGCCTGGTTGGCAGAGGCTGTCCAGCTTCCTCTCAAGGTCCTGCGAGAGACAAGAAACTTGGGGTTTTTTTTCCTGCAGAGTGCGATCCTGCTGGATGGTGCTTTTGATGATGGGCAGATCCTTGTCAGAAGGCATTTGCCGGCCAAAGGGACGAGAGGGGTGAGCCAGAGAGGAGAGCAGGATGTGAGGGTTATGATGGGCCAAGACTGTGGGAGACCAGGGTTCCAATCTTTGTTTGGCCAAGGAACCTACTGGATGGTCTCGGGCAAGTCACATTTTCTCCATCTCAGAAGAATGCCATGGACAATTTTTTCTGAATAATAAACCTGGCCTGTAAATCCCTAAGGAAATAGTGCCATAAGCGTTGGAATTGATCTGAAGGCACATGGATAATTTTTCTGGAGAGAGCATGGCCGAATGGTGGGAATATCAGACCTGGACTTTGGGATGCCAAGGTTCAAAACTATGCTCGGCTATGGAAATTGACTGGATGACTGCGGTCAAATCTCACGTCGTCTCGGTCTCAGAGGAAGGCAAAAGCGAGCCCCTCTGAGAAATCTTGCCAAGAAAGCTTTGTGATAGGTTTGGCTTAGGATCTCCATAAATCAGAAATGACTGCAACAGCAAATATGAAGATGAATAATTGTGCTGGTTTTCTTCTTTCCGTGGGAAAAAATTAATGTTCTTCTGCAGTTTTCTCTTTGTGTTTGTGGAAGGTTGTGCAAAACTCCTGCTTGTCAAGTTTCCCAAGTGCCCTCAATCCCATTTATTTGACTTGATTAATATTCTTCCCATCCCTACCAAGCTATAAATTACAGAAATACGGGGAGTGATTTGAAGGGGTCGAATGCTGTGTGGATCAGGAGAGATGTCAGAGTTGATGCTGGATGTGGAAAGGCAGACAGGCTAAATGTTTGGAGAGCTTTCATGGATCGTGATGGAGTTTGGGGAGCAGAAAGGAGGGCTGAAGAAACTACCCCAGCTATCCTTGGTCATTCACGGCCAAACCGACAGACCTTCCTGGTAGGTTGAGTTTGGTTCTTTTTGGCCATTGGCATCAGATCAGACACCACAATGTTGGACTAGACAGGCCTTGGGTATGATTGCTCTGGCATCCTGCCATGGTTTGGTAGACGAATGAGTCCCTTTTTATTTGTGGACTTCAAGCGGCTGAGAAGGCTTGGTACTGCATCCTCCCTGGTGCTATTTATAGCAAACCAGAAAGATACTTCCTTGAATCATTGCTGGATGATTAGGCCCGTCTTTTGTTAAAATAGTATGTCTTCCATCCAGCACAGAGAGCGATTGCTTTCATGTTGCAAGCATTTTGGTAGTTGTGTAGAAGAACACATCCCATGCCTTAATCTGTCATAATGTGATGAGTGCGGTAAGATGTGTCCCTCGCGGCATTACACTCTTCCAGCTTGAGTCAATGGCATGGCATGATTTTCTAGGAGAAGAGTGCCAGCACACCCTTTGAAATAGCTCCTTTGTGCAACCTATAGTTTATGGCCCGAGGTCTGGCTGCTCTTCACACATTTCTCCTGCTGAAGATTAATATTCTCCTCTCTTCCTCCCCCATTTCCCAGTCTGCATTAACAACTGGGGAAACAGCAAGTGGCTCGTTCCTTTTAAATGGAAGCTTCCCGATACAAGGATTTTCAAATCCCAAAGCGCCAAGTCTCTTGCCCGTCTCATATTATGCAAATGCACCGGTTTTGCTTTGATGTCCCTCATTTCATCTTATTTGGGCACGTTCTGGAATTAATGGCCTTGCCCAAACACATGGCCGGTGGGGGGAGATCTATTTCTACCACTGCTTCCTGTGCAGCATGTGAATTTGCAGCATTTTTTTCCTTTTTGCCGGTGGGACTGGGGAAGAGGAAACTAGGTCAGTGGCGTGTGTGCGCTTCAGAGCGAGCGAGCGAGCGAATGAGAGAGAGAGAGAGAGAGAGAGAGAGAGAGAGAGAGAGAGAGCGCAAGCGAGTATAGGCTGAGAAATGGGATATAATCTCAGCATTAAACAAACCCGACTGTCATGCTGCAGGGGTTTTGCTATTTTAAGCACTCATCTCCATGATTGCCACCGTTCAGGGCAGAGCAAACATATATTTGCAAAGAGCACGCCGGCGCTTTTGTGCTCAAATCGCCAGCTCTTTTCTGTCGATTGCTTCTCAATGGCACCAGTTTAGCAGACACAATTCTGTCCTTCTCTGTCTGGAGAGGGGCCATGGGGGGGGGGGGGCAACAGAAGCGTCCTGGAAAAGCAGGAGTCGGACAAGAGGACTCAGGCACATGGCGGCAATGTATTTCCCATGCGCAAGGCAGAAGCTGGGGTATTTCTGTGGATGCAACTCCTATAAACCCTCACTGTTGGAGGACCGCATGGTTCTTTCCCAAAGAGGCCTCAGAGGGCGATAGAGCTGGAAGAAACCCCAACTCCCAACCAAGTCATTTTGTCTACTTGAAGTATTGAAAGCATTTTACATACTTGGTGGTCCTTGCAGGTACCCAATAAGATGGTTTAGCATCCTCTTCTCAGGCTATAAATGGGAGGATTGAAACCTAGAGACTGTAGAAGGGTTCCAAAGGCGCGATTCTCTTTTTGTTAACATTCTTCGCACTCCAGGTTTCACAGCCATAGATTGAAATCTTCTGGCCGCTGATAGTGCTCCAGAGTTCCCATTCAACTTGAAGCAGGTTTTGGAGGAGGTGCAATGAAATCCAGCGTGGGTCCAGGGACTTCCATAGCATCCAATGGCCACTTTGTGAAGGGAAGTCTTTGGGCCTTCACACTGATTTGAACACACGTCTCTCTCGTCAGAGTCCAAACATGCTCCTCCTCTCTGCTAGTGGTTTGCCTTTGGCTGGTCTTGCCATGAAAGTGTTACCTGTGAGCTGCCTATCCTGCATGCCCAACATCACCAAATGCTCTCCAGCCCAGTGTGCCATGTGTTTAGCTTCAGAATCCTTAAACATTCAACACAGGGATGAGGAACTGTGAATGTGAATTTGTTTGTAGGGCTGGACATCCTGAAATGACAATTTCTGAAGAGGTTTACCCATTTGAGGGGTGAATTGGGAGATGGAAGGAGCAAGTTGAGAGCATCTGGGGATTTGTGTGCCTTCTGCCTCATGCTGGTTTCTCCACAGAATAAATAACAGCTCTCTCCTGCTGGCCTTGTTATCTCTCCGGCTCCAGGATTTCACGGTTTGGCACTGAGCAAAAGCAGCCGCCGTTTGAGTGACCTGAGGAAATTTTGGCATGAGAGTTCTTCTGAGTGGCTGACATTTAGTTGGAAATAACATTCAACAAGCCTGAGGCCTAAATGCTGACATCTCAGGAGAACCGTTGTCTGCGTGTTGCCTTAGTGCCTGTGTTCATTGCTCCTTGGCCCCTTCATGTCCCCCAGAACTGTGGAAGTGGGGTGAGAAGACACATGTGGGCACTCAGAGCTGGTTCTGTCTCCTTCCGAGATGTCATCTTGTCCTTCTGGGGCTGCCAAAGGAAAGAGTGGGTGAAAGAAATTAGCCTAGAATCCAAACTGTTGCTGGTTTTATTAGCCTGTATGCTATTATGAACAAAATATTCTGAAGCAAATAACTAACTACTTTCAGGGCCACTTGACTGGATGTTTTGACTACTAAAAAAATACCCTTTTCACCTTCTTAGTCTTTCTTCTGTTCCTTCTGTGAGTCCGTGTCTTGGAAGGCCGCAATTTGGAAACGTCACCTTTTCAGAGTTACCTTCCAGACCCCACTTCCAGGGCTTGGTTTACCCAGGGAACGAGCCTTATCATAGAATCATGGAGTTGGAAGAGACCATGGTTAGCCAGATCCTCCTGTGCTGCCTCTTTACCAATTCTGTGCTGCATTTTATTTGGGGAAAGGCTGAGGCAAAGAAGGTGTTGAGTAGCCTTGTCCAGCCTTGTTTCCTCTTCATCCAGTTTCCTGACCAATGCTGACGGGTGGAGAGCTCTTTTCCAGGGCAAGAAATATGGAAGATACTTATCTACATCCTCACAAGATTGTAAGGCTGGCACTCTTTGAGAAAGTGCTGCATTGTGTTCGTCTGTATGCAAGAACCGTTCTTATTTTTGCGTGGTGCCGTCCCGTTGGCACCCAGGGCTATTTTGAGGATAACATATAATGGCATGCAGCTCGCCTTCAGCCCCAGAGCATTTGTGATGTGGATTTGCAGGAACATGGCTTTCCGGTTAGATGGATTAACTGTTTTCTTTCTCAATTGGCTTATATGGCTACGCTGAACCCTGCAGAGAAGATGATAAAGTGAGGGAATAAACTCCACTGCCAGCCTTTGTGAATGGGTGAATGTGTGTGTGATTGGGGGTTTTTTTTTGGGGGGGGGCTCTTGTTATTCAGGCCTCAAGGCAGGCAATACTTGGGCCTCTAAGCCCTGTTTGGAGTCCTGAAAATGTCTTCTTCTGTGGCATTTCCCAGCATCTGGAGACTTCCATTCTGCTTACAGTGGCATCACAAATCGACCAAATGGTTATGTTTTCCGTTCTAGTTGATACAGTCATTCTTGGTCTCCATCTGTTCGGAAGCAAGTTTTGCACTATTTTGCCTCAGGATCAGGGGAACAGAGGAAACATTTCTGAAGCTGATCTGTGGATATTTGGGGGGGGGGGGGGGGGGGAGTGTCTTTCACTTATTTCTTCCCATGGATTTTCTTAACTGGGTTACTGGTGTGTAAAGGCTAGGCCTGCACTGGGTGTATATTTACACAGTGGGAATAAATAAATAAAGAAGCAAGCTTTTATCAATATAGAACCTTTTTGGGCATTGAGGCCGCTTACACATTAGAATGATTACAGATCAACGTTAATCATGAATTAAATAAGCCCTTGGTATCCTCTGAGGTTTGGTTCTAGAGGCCGATATTTTGCGTCTGTGGTGTGTGGATGGGCTTGGTTTTGACTGTGTGCAGATTGTCGCTTGGAGAATGAAGTGTATTCCATCCCACACAACGGCACACTTTGATACTGCTTTGATTGTCAAATACTGAGATTCGTAATTTGGGAAGACATTAGCACTGGCTTGTATATATTGTGAGACTATAAATCCCATAGGGTGGAGCAGTGGCAGTTAAGGTGGGGATTAAAATGTTATAATGGCAATATGGAAGAGACATGAGTTTGTATTTGGACAGCCTTTGTACACTTTAGAGCAAATGTAGCCACCAACCATTTCCATATTGAAAGAAAAGGTGGATTTCAGTGGCATTTGTGCAGTGGAAACTTCCCGGTAGCTTTGGTCACCACTCTTCAGCTTCTGTTCATCTGAGCGGGTGGTTTGTAGATTCCTGATGCCCAGGTGTTTTGTGAGGCCTTGGACTCTTGTGAATCTGTGGCTCCTCGTGACCCAGGAGTCTTTCCTGGTCTTGCTGGCAAGAAGCAGGTTGGATCAGAAGAAACCCCCCCCCCCCCCCGCTCATTACAATTTGATGCAATCCTAAGACATAACCCAGCGTAGTTCAGCTGAACCACGGAGCGAAGGCAGACAGGGCTTCATTAGCTCTGCTTAGTTCTGCCGCCCGAGGCAGGAGCAGCAATTTGGCATCACTGCTGCCTGTTTTTCCGCTGGTGCAAGAAACCGATTATAAATCCACCTTCCAAGCAGAAGCCTGCGGAGCGTCTGAGGAAAGCGGTTTTATATTTAGCAGCTCTTCAGCAGAGTTCCTCTTCCATTTCTCTCCTTCCTTGCTGTGTTTGCACGACTCCCCCCTCCCCTCTTTCTGCCTCCCAGAATGCCTTGTGCTTCAGGGAATGTCCCCCTCCTGCTGTTTCCTATAATCGGCTTGAACCTTACAGATGCTTTTACATGTTGGAGAAAGAAGCTGGCTCCCAGCAGCACTTGCAGTGCGCAGCGGGGTTTATGATGGGCCTCTGAGGGCAGAGATGCGGGAAGGTGGTTGGCACAAAGAGAGAGGAACACTGGGATGCAGAACCACAGACATGGCAGACCTGTCATTGATGCCTGGGCAGGTTTAACCTGTGAAGGGCCAAACAGCAGATGGACAGGTCTACTTGAAAACAGTCCATGTGAAAGGGATTGAGAAATGTTAGTAGGCCACAAGCTGAATACAGTAATGTGGCATCTGAACAAGCCAATGAGATTCAAGGATGAGTTAACAGGATTCTAGCATCTAGGAAATCATAGTCCCACTTTCTTCTGCTTTGGTCAGACCTTCTCAACTGGAATAATAACCCTGTGTCCAGAGAAGGGCCCCAGAAGTCCAGAAGGAGATGGAGAAGAGGGAAGGTGTCCAGAAAACGGCCAAAATGATCAAAGGTTTGGAAGCCAAGCTCTGTGAAGAACGACTAAAGGAGCTGGGGATGTTTAGCTGGGAGAAGAGAAGGTTGAAAAGGAATATTGGAGCCATGTTTAAATATTTGAAAAGGTGTCCCACCAGGGAGGAATAAAGCTTGCTTTCTGTTGCTCCAGAGACTAGGGCACTATGGAGGTATGGATTCGAATTGCAGGGAAAGAGATTCCACCTGAATATTAGAAAGATCTCCTGCCGGTTAGAGCTGTTCAGCAGTGGCATATGCTCCTCGGGAGTCTTCTATCTCGTCAATCTGCAAAGGTCTTGTTCTGTGCATTCAGCTTCATCATGGAAGAAGGAATGTGTTTGGGAGTCTCTCATAGGCTTTCATGCCCAACCCATGAAGGTCCAACAAAACATTCAGACCCATGGAGATGGTGTGGGAGGGAGAGGCATGCATGGCCCCTTTGCGCTTGTGTTCTGCCTCTGAAGAAATGACTCAGGGCGACACACACTGAGCCTGTTTGCAGTATGGACTAATGCAGATGGTTCATAGGCAGCTCTTCCTGATCTCACTTTTTCCCATTGAAGTCTTGAAGGAGTTGAGAAGGGTTAGGTTTCTCTTTTGTTAACACACACAGAGAGAAGTATTCTGCTAAGGTTCCCAGGTTTCCTTTGGGAGAATCGGCGTCAGTCTGCGGTGATGATTTATGCAGTTTGGTTCTTCCAGCTCTTAGGGCTTATTAGCATTTATTTTTGACATTCTTGAATCCCAACATCACTCTGCAAATCAGACTCTTGGCTCTCTGGCTTAAAGAAGCCTTCAAGGATTTATGGGAAGCTCTTCAGGCTGAGCGCCAGAAACCAGGCAGGAAAAAGGCCTTCATCTCAGTTTTGGAGATACGGAGTCGAATGCTGTCATCTTGGGAGTCTAGGAATTTGGAAGCTCTGCAGCTTTCTCTGGGGGAAGAATAGCTTCTCATCATCTTGAAAAGCAGCCCAAGACAAGGCAGCCTAAGACACCCCCCCCCCCCGTTACGTTTATATGACTCCTGGCTTAAAGCTCATAGTGACACTTAACTTTGGTCCGATACAAAGGATACAATAAAGGATCCCGCTGGATCTGCACTGATTTCAAGTGCTTGTTTCGGCAACTATACAGGTGTGCAATTGTCACTCTTGCTTTCCTTCACTTTCAGAAGGGTTTCTTATCAATTACTGTCTTAAACCCCATGCTATATCGCTAGCACATAATTATCACTCTCACTTTATGCACATAAATTATTTTCCCACCCAGTGAAAAAGATGACTAAATCTTGGAGTTGGCTAATCCTGCCCAAAGCCAAGCATTTTGACTGGGAAGGAAGCTCAGTCATCTCTTTGCTGAATTGGGGTCTGGGTCCGGCAAATGCAGCCAGATAGGTTTTCAAATACTTAAAATATCTGTTTTAATTTCTTGTAGTGATTGGTGTATGAACCATGCAACACACTCTTTGGTGTCTTTCTGGAGGTAACGGGTGGTAAGACCTTTCAGCCCCATTGAAATGGCAGTGTCCTCTTTTATCCAACTTGGGTCTGTCAAATAGTGGGGCAAGAGATAAACAAGTTCAAGGCCTGTCTGTATTAAAGACAGTCTATTGGCTTTCAGGGGATGCTGAGCTCCTCGCTGAAGAGTGGTAACCGTAACTCTTTCTTCCTGGAAATGCCCACTGGGGAGGCTTGAGACCTAGCTCAGAAGAGATCAGCACCACGTTTTAAAAATTGAATGAAGTTGGCTCGGAGGAAGAGTTATTTGGATGTTGAGATCTCAGCAGATCCTGCCATTTCAGGACTCAGCCCTCCCTTGCTGTCATCCGCGTTTTGGGGTGAGCGACTCCCAGGGAGCGGACTCCCCCTCCGGTCTCCCAGGGCTGGCTGCCTCCCCCGGGACGTCCTTCTCGAAATGGCAACAAGAAGTGATGTTGCGTCGCTTCCAGTCGTCCTCTTGAGAAGGACACCAACCAAAATAGAGGTGTCTGGAACAGCTGGAGGGGAGGAACCTTCCTCTGCATGGCAAGGAGTGCTTTTGCCTCTTTGGGGGCTTTTTGCCATTTTCAGGTCATAACGTCTGACAAGTATGCCAAAAATAATTAAGATAAATAAATGGAGTTTGGGGATGATTGGCAGGGGGGACTTTAGGGCCCACAAAAGTGGGGGCCGCATGCAGACTGAAGCCCTCCCTTTGCCCATCATGGGCTGGAAAGATGGGAAGCTCCTCAATCTGTGCATAAATCTTTAACCTGTCAGTTACCAGAGCTATATAGTGAGCAGAAATGGAAATTGGGCAGGGTCTCTACTTGGCCAGGATGCATAGTGAGCAAGATTGTGTAGCCTCCCTTCTTAGCCTTTGGGAGGTCCTAGGAAAGGATTTTAGGGCTCGCTCCCCAGAACCCTTCTTGGTTCCCCTTAATGTGCTTGGTGGCAAGGAGTCTTTCCAAAGGCAATCTGGTGTGGTGTGATGGCCCGCTCAGGGTGAAGGAGGAGCCCAAGGGTCTCCTCGAAGCTAAGCACCAGAACCAGGAGCAGTTGGGTTGTGGCCTGGAGCCACAGTGTGTGCGCATCTGCATCGTAACCCAAAGAGTGGTCTGAGAGCTGGAAGATGTGCTGTGAAGAGAGCAGTGCAACCAGAGAGAGGGTCTGTCGGAAGGGGAAATGGCCAGAGGCTTAGGCAGAAGCACTGAAGCATGAGGGAAGCTTCCGGGTAGCTGGCAGACATGTGCTAGGAGCATCAAGGGAGAGGTGAGGCTCTGGAAGGGTTGACGCGCCACAGGAGAGTCAGAACAAGGAGAGGTAGAGCAACGAGGCCTCAAACAGCGCAAAGTTGACTCCTGGAGAACTAGTGGAGAGGAAGAACAAAGACAGAGAGCGAAAGCAAGAAGGCCAGAGCTGGGGAGAAGCAAGGCAGCTGACCTGGGCATAAAGGGGAGCTTGTCCGTTGAAGCCAACCAGCAGCTGCAGCCCCCCCAGGCCAGAGCCCAGAGCAAGCCCTGGTCAGCCATGGAGCCGTTCCTCTCGCTGAGGCCTCAGACACAGCCCTCTTTGTTTGCTCCTCTCGGCCTATTTACATGATGAGCCTTCTGTCATTGGCTGGGGCTATCACTGGAGAGCGCAGGACCTACTTCCTGGCTGTGGGTTACCTGTCACGTATGCCCAGGCGCCAGATCCAACAGCTTCCTCACAGAGTTCTCCTCTGAGGGCAGGGAAATCCAGTTATCCAGTTAGGGAGCATAATGACACGGCACTGAAGGAGCAGATTATCTTCAGATACATCTCAGTTTTAAGACCAGCAAGGTAAGGCATCCAGGTTGGGAAGCCCCGCAGCAAGGCCAGGGGCCACTCGGGAGACCCCTTCTGTGGACCCTCATGTCCCTTTCTCTCTGCCTTCTCTTCTCCAGGCTAAAGGCTCCCTCAGCCACCCCTCAGAGGAATTCCTGGCTTCCAGGTCTTGGCTTCTTTCTCCTCGGCCCAATTATCGGCCCTTCTTTCTGCAGCAAAGCAAACTCAGCGGCTGTGGCAGCCGCCCTTCCTCTCTGTTTTCTGCTGCCTTAGCCTCCCAGAAGCCTCTGGGCTGATGAATACTCTGAGCGATCCCTTTGTGTGTGTGAAGGGTGCTATATTTAGGAGGAGAGAGACCGGGCGTTCTCCAGTTATAAACAATATGCTGATGGCGTTTAACTTCTAAAAACAGAATTCCAGAAGCCATCTTCTCTGCCCCATAAGTCCTGTTTCAGAGCTTGGCGATGGCAGCCACAAGATCCGGGTCGTAAGGCAGGCTCTACATGGATATAGAATGCTCCATACATTTCTGTTGGCTAGTAGAACGAATGGCTGTCTGTCCGTGTTGGTCAGCTTTTATTCTATGTGCCTTCAAGGTGTGCTGTGGCAGTAAACCCTTCCATCTATGTCAGAAACCCCAACAAACCTGTAAGGCTTCAGGTGAGGAAGGGTAGATGAAGGAAGGAACTGCTGGTAAAATCTGGTCCTGGATTGGATTTCTAAAATATAGCAACAAAGCATATTCTTCAACTCTGTAATGTTGTCAGCAGGAAGCAACAGAAATACTGAGACATCAGGTTTCTTGAATGTTGGGTCATACAATCAAGAGTTTCAAATGTTAAATTAAGAAAAATAGAATCCCACTGGGCTGGTGTTTCTACAGGTGGTAACTTCCCCTTTCTATCCTGCCGAGGGTGCAAATAGATCAATAAAATATAGTTATATACCTGGGAATTGTAGGGGGAAATATTTGGAGGACAAATTGAATGGTTTGCAAACCTTAAGGACAACCTTAAGAAGTTTTTGAAAGAGAGAGCCTTGGGATTGTTAGGCAAAATTCAGGATTTGGAGAGTGAGCCAGGGACAATACTGAGGGATTTTAGAAGGGTAAGAGTTAGGACTACCACAACCCCCCCTTTAAACCATTTCCCTAGGGTAGGAGGCCAGATTGCATATCTGCTGGAAGTCTTGGATCCGCAATTGACTTCAGGATCCCTGACTAGTCCCATTGCTAGTCTTATTCCCTGCCCAGCTCTGGAAACCCACTGGGTCACACACTTTCAGCTGCGATGGTGACAAGCCTCCTCTGATGAAATCTTGCCAAGATAACATTATGGTGGGACAGCTGTAAATTGGAATCAACTTGAAAGCACACATCACATCACAACAGCAAGCCCTGCCTGCTCATTAATAACGGTCTTGTTCCTTCCTTTTTTTTTCTCTCTCTCTCTCTCCAGTGTCCATAGGAAAGATCATGGATGAAAAGATGTCCTGCCAGGAGTTTCTGGACCGCAATGACTCGTGGACGATGGATGACAGAGGCCACTGCTTTGAGTCACAGCCAGCCTTTAAGCCCATGGATGTGACAGGTAAGCAGCAATAACCATAAACAACTTGAGCCTTGCCTAATGGGAAATGAAGCTTAGAACTGTCTGTCATTGTAATTTTTCAGTGAAACCAATACTGCGTCCTGTATCTTCTTCATTAATACAATGATGCATGAAGTGGTCACAGAGTAAAGACAGACATCTCGCCTAAATGTGATGGTTCTCAGGAATGGAAATGTAGAAACTGGCCTACATTGAAACTGAACTTTCCAGATATGAAAGCCCTTTCAAACAGTGTCCAGGTGGTTGTTAGGTATCAGGATTTTCCCTCTGGTGCAAGGCTTCTTTCTCTGCTGCTGCTGATGGTTGGTATTGATGCCCACTATGGGGGTAAAGGGTTAATTATCTTTTGCGTGAGAAGTAATCAAGATACTTCAGCCAGGAATCCCACAGAGGATCCTCCAAGCACGCAAAGTGCTCCTTGACAGTTGCTTGCCCTTTCTTGGTTTGCTGCAGCATCCTTAGATTGACGTATTTGGAGCACTTTTGATTCTCCTTCACAAGCTTTGGCTGTGAAAACCGGCTTAGAACTGCCACCTCTGCCAATCCAAGTAACAGGTGAAGTGAAGATTCATGAGAAGTCATGGCTCTCTGGGAAAGACTGCAGTCCTTGCTAAGATAAAAGGCAGCAGAGAAAGAGGAAGAATGCATTGCAGGTGGATGGAGCCCGTCAAGGGAGACACAGTTGCCCATGACGATTGAGGTTGATGGACTTGGGGGTCTTTGTTCATGAAGCCAGAGCTGATGTGATGACAATTAGCCAAATATACAGCCTTGTCTTAATACCGCAAAGGAACCAGATCCCTTCTCACCTTTGAAGCAAAGCAGGGTTAGACTTGGTGAGTAGCACCAGGAATATCAGAGGCACAAATGGCAAACCTTGTGCAAGAAAATCCCATTAAATGAATGGAGATACCCTAAGCACTTGAAGATGCACAGTTTATGAAGATTCTGCCCACCTCCTTCAGTTGCATTGGTTTCCAGTGTTGGATTGTCTATCAAAACACGCTGCATTCCTTCAGATTCCTTCCTGCTTATTATAAAAGGGTTCAGTTCAGTTCTGTCTGCCCTGGTTATAGGAGCGCATTGATCACCCCAATCTGTAGGGTTACCTTTCCTTAAAACTTGGGTCTCCTCCATCTGAAACTATGCTTGAGGATACCTCGGAAGATTCAGTGGGTGACTGTTTTGCCAGAGCAGATTCACAAGAGACATGAAAGGAAAGGACTGCCTCTGGAATGACCTGCCTTCCGCAGTGTGCAGTTTCCTCTCATTACCCAGCTCCCCTGCGAGTTTCTCCTTTGCATTAATAATCCCATTAATAAGTAATAAACAGGCCTATCGGGGGCAATTCTGCTGCAGGAGCATTTGCATGAGGAGCGGTGGTGTGAATTGGTGTGTCATGGGGCGTAAACAATGGGCTGGGTCATTCTTTCCTCCCTCCTGCTTTCCTCCCAAGGAGCTTATTGCATCATATCCATGTGGCTACCTATGGCTATCAATGTGAGGAGGAACTCTCTCCAACCCTTTTCAATTCAATTTCACACTACAGTTGGCTCAGAAGATCTTGTGGAGGCTGGTTTGCAGAGCTGGGAAAGAAGGATTAACGGGAGGTGTATGATGGCATCACAGAATCAATTTGTTCTCAGTGTCATTTTTTTAAAGCTGGTTTAAGTCTTCTGTTTCACCTGAAGAACAAGGGAAAGGGGAGGAAGTTGTCTGCAATGCTTCTACGAAGACAAAGAGTAGGAATGCCAAGCCTTCCAGATACTGTTTGCATTATATCTCCCAGCAGCTCTAGTTAAAGTAGAAGTGGAGCTCCCCAGTATCTGCTGTGATCAATGGAAAGAGGCTTTGGGGATAGGAGTTGGTTGCTGATGTGTAGGGATAGCTTTCATTTAGGCCTCCAAAATGGGTTTCTTGCTTTCTGTGGCCACCATCTTTCTGCATATTAACCAAGGGAACAATCGCAGGACATCTCCTGAAACGCCTGGCAAGTTGAGATTGCATTTCCGGGTTGCAGGAATCCCTATACTCTGTTTTCAACTTGCCTTTCATTCACTTCCTAAACAATTAGAAGAGCAGATGAACAGTCATTGTTCTCTTCCTTCAGTGAAGCGTCGGAATGGCCAAGGAGTCACGGAAGTTACTTTATCTTTTGTGGGTCCAAGCACCTCAGAGTTCCTTACACAGAAGCTGTTGTCTCAAAATAACTGTTCAGCGTGGAGCTCTTTAGTTTCATAGTCCCAAAGTAGAAATGCAACTCCATATTATGCCCACTAATTAAGAAGCTGACACTGGAGGGGACGACCAAGGAACAGGAGGCCTGAGTGTCCAAACAATGGTAGTGAACAACCAAGGGCTACTCTCACATGGTCCTCTTCCAACACAGTTCTCCATTGCCCTCTGTTGTACTCCAGTTGCACAACCTTTCACTTCTCCTTGTATTTGTGTCCCTTCATTGCATAATCATGGATGCTTATCATGGAAGGCGTTCTCGGCCGGCTTTGCCTAATGTGCTGTCACTTGGGCAGGTTGGCGGGCTGCCTGGATGAAGGGCTCATTTTGGAAACACTGTCTGGACCGCAAGGAGGCCACCACGTCACTCATCTGCTTCTGCCCAATGGAGGGCACAAGGGGAGTCCTGGCACAAGATAAAAAGATGGATGTGTGGACAGGAACCAGGTTTAAAGATTGTCAAGAAGGAGCTGGACATCATTACTTGCTTGCAAATACGCGCCTCTCTCTCATGCAGATGCTTTTCTTGATGTGCTTTTTATGAGAAATCAGCCCTGGATGTGAGTGGCATCCTTCCCCCTCCTGTCAAAGGTTCTGTCAAATTGGGCTGCATTCCGAAGAGAGAGGGAATCTCCTGGAGCCATTTTCATGTGGATCAATGGTTCTTGCATGTTAGCCGGCCCAGCAATCAATTATGAGGCCCTGACCTGTGCAGAAGGCGGCATGGCTGCTTTCCTCTCTCCATCCTGATTATGGCTGTTAATTACATTTTATTTTATTACATTGTTTATAACCTCTCTTCTATCTAAAGGTCTCAGGGTGGTATACAGGAAAAAGCTGTGGTCAGATGCAATACCTGAACATGATCATGCCATAAGATGCATAAGGCGAGGCATTAATACTAGAGAAGTTTTTATGATGAACCCTATTCTAATCCAGGATTCCTTATAGTCGTTGGGATTTAAGAAAAAGGTTTTTTTTAAAGTTCAGCATTTCGTCTCTGTTTCCACCTCAGAATGTGAAGATGTACCAACGTAGCATGTTGGGAGCCCAACCAAAGTTTCTGCTCCTCCCCATTTCAGGAGTCCTGCGCCGTTTTCGTGGGCTCACTAATCTCCTCAAAGTTAGGGTTGACCCAGTATGATTTGGTGCTTGAAGCAGAAAATCCAGATCTCCCCTTCCCTTTCCACTCTTGGTAAACAAACTCTTAAATCATAGGGCATTACATAACTCAGCACGAGCTGTCCATGGGTTGTGCCCCGAGTCTTCTGCCCAAAGCCAGTGACTTCCCTTGGCGAAAGCGGT
This sequence comes from Anolis carolinensis, assembly GCF_035594765.1. Taxonomy (NCBI): domain Eukaryota; kingdom Metazoa; phylum Chordata; class Lepidosauria; order Squamata; family Anolidae; genus Anolis; species Anolis carolinensis. The sequence goes on from NC_085846.1 coordinate 118,601,450, forward strand.
GCCTGGCTGTGTCCAGAGAGTTGCCAGGAGGTGGTCTGATAGAAACCTGAGGGCTCCCATGTGAGCAGGAAAAAAAGGGACATGAAGCCCCTGGGTGGCTTCCATTTCACTCACTGGGTCTCTTGTTGTGTCTGACTGGGCATTGAAAGGAGAGGCAGACAAGACAGATGGATGTAACTACCTCTTTTCTTCCTTCATCTTGAAAACAGTCTCCAGAGTAAAGTGGTCCTGCGTTCCTCTTTGCCCATTAAATAAGGCCTTACTTCAGGGGCAGGGAAAGTGCAGCTGTGTTTGCCACTCCAGGGACCAACACTTCCCCCCATTTTTGCTGCCCCTGAATGTCTCCAAGTACCAGCTGGGGCCATTGGGGCAATTGTGCTCTGCTTTTGGTCACCCTCAGACCTTTGTGCCCACTGGGGTCATCACACATTGACTGGAAGTCATTTCCTTTTGGGAGAAAGCCTGAAATGACTAAGTGATGTCACCAAACATGACAGAATTAGCCATGGAGGCATTGGAGGGAGACAGATATTTTGGTGAGAGTGGCAAGAGGTCAGGCTCTCCAAGGTTCCCTTGAGCCCAGTGAAGCCCCATAGCCTCAAGAAGTTGCCCACTACTGCAGGTCCTGGAGACAGGAAGAAGGGTGGGTTGTGGGAGGAGGACCAGGCTTCATGACCCCCATCCCACCCCACCCCACTGTCCCTGGGGCTGGAACAAAAGGCCTCTGACCCTGCCGATTGTCCTCTAGAGCCTTTCAAGATGAACCGGGAGGACGTCCTCTCTGACCTGCTGCTGCTTCCCCAGGAAATGATGAACGTACCGCCCTTCGGGGGGTATTTTGGAGCTTCCAGCGAAGAAAGCCCTGGTACCGTTCCCCATTGTGCCTTATCCGTTGCATAACTCTTCCCGCTTTCAAGTGCCACTAAGGGATTCTTCTGCATGGCTGACATCTTTCTTCCTCCTCAGTTGCTTTGAAACTCACATTAATTATGGAAAGAAAGTGTTTGAGAGGGACATCATCCGCTTTCTCACTGGACCTCTTTCTCCCCCTAAACTTCTGCGGACTTTCAGGACCTGCATGCCTGCTGCGCCCCCACATAGATGGGCTTCTTGGGGGGTGGGTGGGTGGGTTGAAATCCTCTCGACTGACTCTCTTGGTGAAAGTTGTAACTTCAGAGCAAAGTGTTCCTTACTATGGGGATTAAATACCTGTGTGTCTCCTTCCCTTTGTGTCTTTAACTCACCACACTTTCAGGATCTCCAGCCCTCCTTTCTCTTTGCAGACAGAAGAAAAAGATGTGGAATGGACCACAGATGCCTTTGGGGCTTTAGCACTGGCCATCTCTTCTCTGGGTTTGGGATTGGAAAACAATTTAGTTCAGAGGTGGGCAAAGTGCTGCCTCAGCCCCCAGTGATGCTTCTGTGTCGCTTGATGTCTCTAGAAACCCTAGACCAACCTTTTTTCCTGGCCAAGATAAAAGGAGGCATTGCTGCTTAGGTACAATTGCCTTCTAAATGGGTTTCTGCTGTTTAGCATCAATAAATACCCATGTTTGGCCATTTGGATTTTTTAAATTGACATTTATTTTGGTAGCCTATAGAGTCTTTGGGTCACCCCAGAAAAGGGCTAGTGAAGAACTCCTGAATAACCTCTGAAGATACCATTAGCCATAGGTGCAGGCAAAACGTCAGGAGAGAATGCTGCTGGAACATGGCCATACAGCCTGAAAACCTCACAGCAACCCATTGGGGCTGACAGACTGTGCACCACAAAGAACAAGCCACTCTGTGTATTACTATGAATTGGCTGCTGGACCTGACTTCTCCATGCCCGCATGAGCCTCATTCTAGGTCGTATGTAATCACAGAGTTGCAAGGAACTTCAAGGGCCATGTAGTCCATCCTTTTGGAATCTACAGCTAAAGGATCCTTGGGAGGTGGCCGTCCAGCCTCCATTTCCAACAGAGAAAAGTCCATCTGTCCAATGAGGCTGTCGGTTGCACTGCCAAATGGCTGAGTTTTCCTTCAGTAGCAAGAACCCATGAGGGAAGTGTAACCACCAGCAGAGCCCAACCTGCCCTTGTTTCTTCCAGCGCCTTTCGGAGTTTCGGGAGTCCCTGAGCAGCCCCACCTCCTGGGAGCCCCACTCTCTCCTGCCCACGGTTTTGACCCACTGTCCTTCATGGGCGGAGACATGGGGGCAGAGACGCGGCTAAACCAGAACCGAGCAGGTGAGCCTCCCGCGGATCTCCTGCCCCCAGGAACATGAGCAGAGTCGGGGAATCAAGGGGCCTGGCCCATAGAGACCTGGGGACTTGTGGGGGTGGGTGGGATGGGATGAACAAGGTGGTTGGTAGAAGCAACACCACCTGCGGATTTATGGAATGGGAGGATGTTGCCAGAGGGCCTCTACCAAGGCTACCAAGGCCTTTTAAATAAAAATGCAGGCACCTTTTGGGATGTTTCCCCATGGGTCTCTGTGTCTCTGCTTACTGTCCCCTGCAGCACCTGCACAAGAAGTGGGACCTCCTGAAGATTTCTGGATGGGGGCTCAGCACTTCATGGGAGGGCAGGGAGCACCTTTCTTTGAGCCTCCAGGTAAACACGCAGAGATGAGAGGCTGCTCTCCGTTTTGTGTGGCAGACACACTGGGATGAGGCCTTGGTACCCTACAGCAAATCATGCATCTTGCACATGGCCCTCCACTCAATCTCTTGCTCCCTTGGTTGCTGTCATTGAACCAATGCCATGTGGACTCCTTTTGAATCAAAGATGGTTGCAAGGACCAGCTATAGTTTCCTTGGTTTTCCACAGAGATTGCTTCCCGAAATGACATCTGGGATGCCCAAGTTTAAGCAACCAGCTAAAAAAAGCAGTACTGAGTGGACCTGTGGATGTTGTTCCTTGACAGTAGTCCTAGTTCCAGTCTCAGAGTTTTAGATGAGCTGTAAACTGCCATCCTATTGATACATTATTTTCTGGGCCTTCTCTTCCTCCTGAACAACCAGAGCCTTCCCAGGTTTCCCCCTTTTTTGGCCTTTGAGCCCCCCCCCCCCCCCCGGGCCGGCATTTGAGGGGGTTGAAATTGGAGAAGTGTTTAGTTATGTCCTTATAGTCAGATGCAGAATGTTTGCATCCACGGAGACCTCCAGGTGCCACCCACCTGCCTCCATCCTTTTGCCCCTCTTGCTCCCATCCATGGACAAAAGCATTCCAGCTCCTCTTCTGCTCTGCTGAAAGGATGATGCACAGAGTGGACGGTGACACAAGTGGGGAGCCCACATTTCTCTCACTCACACACTTCTTTGCCTTAGACCTTCCAATGGCTGTTGTAGCCCATGATCCATTTTTTATGCCATATTGTGCCAAAGTCATGCTTTTTAGGTCTCTGAGTAGTTCAAAGTCAAAAGCGCAGATATGGCTGGTGGCCATGACTTGTCCTCTGTGTAAGTGGTATCCCTCTCTTTTAGTGCCCAGCCAGATCCCTGACATGTCAGCGATGCATGGGCTGGGAAGCCCCTCTGCGGGATTGGCCGACTTCATGGGGCAGCCTAAACTGCCTGAAATGAAGCAGTCTCCGTTCGCAGGTAAGAGCAAGTTGAGATGGATTTGACATCTGGGCAGCTCTTCATCCTGCCACTCTTGCAGAGGCGCCCATTTGGTGCGTGAATAGCGTAGCTGGGTGAAGCAGAAATGGGCACATCCTGCCACAAAGTGCAGTTCTAGCACCATGATCCTTGTAGATCAAGCTAGGGGGGATATGAGGTTTGATATTTGCTCACTTAGTGGGCTGTGGCAGTTGTTGGCCAGGAGGGTTTTCTCTTTTACATGGAACTCCTACTCCTGGCATGTGGATAGATGTGCAAGTGTGCCTCTGTTTGTACGAGCGTTGATCATGCAGTTGCATTGATGGATGGGTCTGGGTCTGATTCCCCTTCAGCAGCAAAGAGCCACATGCTTTTTGTTGTTTCCAAATATTATCAAAGGGGTGGTGGGAAGAATCGGGCCTTTCTTCTGAACCTTCTCTTTGGATCGGTCTCTGCAGCACCTCCTTCTCCGGCTGGTGCAGGTCCTGCTCCTTCGGTGGAAGAGCTGGTGGGGTTCGAACCATCGTTTGGCCACAAATCCCCTCTGCCTAAAGGGTCTCCAGCAGGTGAGCCTCACTTGGCCTGGGAGCTTCTGAATTACCAATTTGGGGGCTTCTACTAAAGGTCACAGAATCAAAAAAAAAAGTGGAGGGTTGGGCAGTTTTGCCAGTTTAGGGATCCTCAGCTAAAATCTCATGCACCGATAGCCATTCAGCCACTCTTATAAATCTCCAGCAAGGGAGAATCAGGCCCCTTCTACACTGTCATATAATCCAGATTATCAAATCAGATAATCCACATTATCTGTCTTGAACTGGATTATATGAGTTTACACTGCCATATAATTCAGTTCAAAGCAGATAATCTGGATTTTATATGGCAGTGTAGAACAGGCCTCCATCTTCAGAAGTAGCTTTTTCCACCGTTGACAACTTTTACAGTCTCCCTTCTGTGTTGTTGAAGGCTTTCATGGCTGGGATCACAGGGTTGTTGTGTGTTTTCCGGGCTGTCTGGCCATGTTCCAGAAGTATTCTCTCCTGACGTTTCACCCACATCTATGGCAGGCATCCTCAGAGGTGGTGAGGTACCTGCCATAGATGTGGGCGAAACGTCAGGAGATAATATTTCTGGAACATGGCCAGACAGCCCAGAAAACACACAACAGCCCAGTCTCCCTCCTGTTTACTCAGAATCTCCTTTCTTGCACTTTGAATCCATTAGTTTAGATTTTGTCCTCTGGAGCAGCTGAAAACAGGTTTGCTCCTTTGAGAAGCTTTCAGAGGCTTGAAGATGGCTAACATCCCTCTAAGTCTTCCCTTCTCCAGGCAAACATGTCCTGCTCGCTCCACCATTTCTCACAGGGCTTTGATTCTCAATCTTGGAGGATAAAGTGCCAAATAACCTACTGGCAAAAATGCACAGGAAATAGTATTGTAGTAAGAGGAACAAGGGGAGACGTTTTGGTCCTCTGCCTCTTCACCTCTCTTCTTTGCAGCCTCAATTCATAATTTAAAAGCTCAACATTTAGAAACCATCTGGATAGGCCTGCTGGAAGAGATTGGTCTTTAATGCTATTCTAAACTTAGACAGCACGCTCAACTGTCAGAGCCCTTCCAGCAGGTTCTTCCAGAATTTGGGCGCAGCTGAAGAAAAAGTCCTCAGGTTAGCAGTTACCAGCTCAGTCCCCCATAAGAACTGAGCGTATGGGCTGATTATATGGGACAAGGCCATCCTATAAGTAATATGGGCCCAAACCACTTAAGATTTTGAAAGTAACAACTAACAAGGGTCAAATGAGCCATGGGCCCTTGGTTCCAGGCATTGTCAGATCTTTGCAGAAGAAACTGCAAACAGACGGTGTCTGGAAAAAGGCATTTCTTTCTCCTTCTCCTTGGAACAGGTTCTCCTGAAGCAGCTGGAACTAAGGAACCCAAAGCAAAGGCCACGGACGCCACGTCCCCAGGTGCAGGCAGTTCCCCTGGACTGGGAAACCCCGGAGGGAGCAATCCTTTCCCAGGCCAGAACAAGGAGAAGGAAGAAGGCTGCCTGTCTCCCAGCAAGGAGGACGCAGGCAAGCCTTCCTCCAGCCAGAAGTCGGAAGAGAGTAAAGCGCCCCTCGGCCTTGCAATGGAGGAAAAGCCAGCTCCGGCCCAACCTCTCGGCCAGAAGGAAGAAGACAGTAAGCCCTCCCTCGCCCTCTTTGCAAAAGAAATGGAGAGCAAACTGCCCAGCCCCAAAGCAGAAGAAGCCAAACATACAGAAAAGGCCAGTGAGGCCAAGGGCACTCCCGCAGATAAGACTTCTCCTGCCCAGAAAGTTGAAGAACTGAAGGTTTCTCCTCCCAAACAGGCAGAGAAAGCAGAAGAGGACAAGGCCGCCACTGCCCCCAAACACACAGAGAAAGTGGAGGAAAGCAAATCTCCTTCTCATCCAAAACATCCAGAGAAACCAGAGGAGAGCAAGTCTCCTTCTACGCCCAAACAGGCAGAGAAGCCAGAGGAAAGCAAGTCTCCTTCTGCGGCCAAACAGGCAGAGAAGCCAGAGGAAAGCAAGTCTCCTTCTGCGGCCAAACAGGCAGAGAAGCCAGAGGAAAGCAAGTCTCCTTCTGCGGCCAAACAGGCAGAGAAGCCAGAGGAAAGCAAGTCTCCTTCTGCGGCCAAACAGGCAGAGAAGCCAGAGGAGAGCAAAGCTTTGCCTAGAGCGGAGGCTAAGACCCCTTCCTCCCCGAGCCCACAAGTGGAGCAGTTCCTAGGGCTGGAGAAATCTGAGGAGAAGAGCAGGACGGCTCCCGCTGTGTCTCCCGAGAAGCCAGAGGAGCCGAAGCAGCTGTCGCCGACGCCGCCGCCAGCCAAACCTGTGGAGCATCCTCCAGAACCTGCAGGTAAGGAAGGACCGGGTTGGTTACCACAGGGAACCTCCTCCTCTTTCTGGCAGCTAGGAAAGACCCCCTCCCTTCTCTCTTTGAGCCTGCCCCCCTCTCAAATATTTAGATTCTTAACCTGAGACAGGCTTCTAGGAAAGGAAACAGCAGTCCCAGTGCCATACCGAGACCATGTCAGTAGTCTGCCCAGTATTCTCTGGGAGTCAGGGTGAAGCCGAGAGGTAAAGTCATGCTTACCATGGTGTTGTCTGTGCTTTTGACCATGCAGGCAAGCAATAGAGAAATCCCTTATTGTGGTCCCTTTCTGCTTTTGTTTCTGGCAGCATTGAAAGAAGCCGTGCCCCCAGGAGAGTCCAAGGCAGAGGCCAAAAAGGCTGCTCCAGAGAAGCCGGCACCTATTGTCTTGGAAGCAGCCAAGGCCAAGGAAGCGCCTGCGCCTTGCCCGGAGAAGCCTGCAGAGGCGGCTACAGAGAAGGCGGCTACAGAGAAGGCCCCCCCAGAACCTGCAGGTAAATGGGGTGGGAAAGGGGAAGTCGAGCTCCACCTCACGCACCTGCCTCCCAACCTCATCCCGTTGCAAAGTGATTCTCCTCCATCTTCTGTGGCTCTTTTAAGGATCTGCCCCATCTTACTCTTCACCCTTCCTCCTGTTTGCTCCCCCCTTTTCAGCCCCGCAGTGGACACCCTTCAATGCATTACTAATATTAAACTGGTAGCAAAGGTCCGGAACAAAATCCCGTGTCCTCCATCTGCTACGTCCTCCAGCTTCTCTGTTAAATACAGAGTGGTACTGTTGCTGAGCTGGAGGATGAATTGGGGGTCCATCTTGGGCAGAGAGGGCTGGGGGGGCCACTACACCGGAGAAGAAACACTTTGTTTCCAGCAACAGCCAGAGATTCTGAACCTGTAGAAGTGTTCACTCTTATCATATCCTTGTCTATCTGGCTTCTTTATCCACTGGTGCCAACTTCCTTCCATACCTGTATTTGCCAATGTTTTCCCTTCCTGCAAGACAAGTTCTCTATTTCAGGCTCCTGCTGTGCATCTGACCTTTTCCTACCTAAGGGAAGAGGTAAAGCAGACCCTGCAAGAAGTTTTAGAAAAGATTTATGGTCTGCTATCCTTAAGCAATAAAGCCGTTGTCTGAATATCCTTTGTAGAAAAAGTCTTAAGATATTTTGTAACATATATTGGTACTGTAAGAGAAAAATGAAGTATAAAGTGCAATGAGTTACTACTCTTCCCTTTCCCCCAAACGATGCGGTTATGATGGGAGTTGATGCTACAGTCAGCTACAGACCAAGGACAGGTAAAGAGCTGCCTGTTGTTCCCCTCTGAGGCCCCTGAAACTCCAACTCTCCACTTAAAAAAAAGAATTTGGCTTAATTCTTTGTGGATTTTTCCCAGCACTTTAACAGAGTGCCTCCCCCCTAAGCAGTAAAAACATGTTCAGCCCCATGCAGAAAGTAACTTAACATCCACAAGTACTTCCATTTTCATTGGAATATTTTGCAAAATGGCTACAGAAAGTGACACAGCATCACTTCCAGTTGCCATTTTGGAAGGATTCTGATGAAGATAGATGTCTTTAGGAATGCTGTGGTGGAGCCTGGGATGGCGTGAGGGTAGGCAGGAGTGAATTGGCCCTGGCCCCAAGAAGACCTTGGGGCCCTGAATGCAGTGGGTCCTAGTGAGGAATCCTCTGGTTCCTGAGCAAACTTCCTGTGTTCCAGGTGCTCCTCCGGCCCAAGTAAGACAAGCTAACAAGCCCAGTGACCACCACAGGTTCGGCAGAACAAAATCTCCTCGAGTGACAGTGGCAGACGCCCTGGAGGAGCCCCTTGTAGGTTTCCCGGCTCAGAAGAATCACGACCGAGGAGGAGACCCCTTTCCCATGGCGGAATATGGCCCTGTTGCTGGGACGTCCCCTCGGAGCAGGGCTTCCCCAAGGAAGGCAGCTAGCCAGCCCTTGGAGTTCGGGGAGGCCCCAAGGGACGTTTTGCGAGAGGGCTGGGACCTGGAAGCGTCGGCAGCCTTGAAGAAGAAGAAGAAGAAACCCAAACAGAAAAGGAGCCAGCAGCCAAGGATGGCAGAGACCTTGGAGGGCAATGCTGAAAAGTTGCGTGCTCCGTGTACCTCTGAACCCCACAAACCTGAGCCCCCCGAGAGCACAAAGGCTTGCTTTGGTCCTTCTGCAGAAATGCTTGGGAAGGAGGCTTCTTCAGAGCAGAGAGGAGACACTCCGAGCCTTCACCCGGTTACTGCCAAAGGAGAACCTCCCCTGCAGATGGAAGGCCCTTCCAGACTTGGGATGGATGCAAAAGCAGGAGGATTCGGCAGCGTGGAAGTGATGAGTGATGACAGATTAATGTTTCCGTCTAAAAGCAAACAGAAGGCATCGTCTGAGGAGGAGGAGCGGAAACACCAGGCTCAGCAGAATAAGCAAGGAAGCTCTGCCAGTTTTGTGGGAATAACTCCCTTTGGGAAAAGCACGGAGTCAGGAGGACCCTCTCTCAAGGACCTGCACCCTGATTTGCAGACCAGCACTGAGGTAGGCAAGAATGATGAGGACAAGCCTTCGGTCACAGTTCAGAATGTTGCTCCGGCTCCTTGGGGAGAAGGCTTGTCCAAGCAGCCAAAGGAGGAGGAGGAAAAGTGTGAAGTGTCCGGCAAAGAAGTTACTATCTTTCCTGCTGAAGCCCAAGCTGCCGAAACGAACAAGGGAGGAGGCTCCCCAGAGAAACCCAAGCCAAGAAGCCCTGTTGCCTGGGAGTCTCCGCCAACATTGGGCTCCTCGGGGGCGCTTTCGTCCCCAAAGACAAAGGAGAGCAGTGCAGCCAAAAGTGAAACACTTGATGCTGGTTCTGCAGAATCACTCCCCTTCTCGGAAACAAAGTCCGACTCAGCCAAGCCCCTTCCTCCTGTTGAGCCCATTGAGGGTCTGAAGGTCCCTTTCACCGACACAAACAAGGGAGCCTGCCCCAGCCCTTTGGAACAGCCAGCTGGGCTCCTGTCCAGGACCGGGAGCGACCAGCCCAAAAAGAGGGGCAGCGACGGGAAAAGTAAGAGGGTGAAGAACCACTCGGAGCAGCGAGCGTTCCTTTTGGAGGGCAAGAACAATTCCAGCAAGGCCCCAGGTGCCCAGGAAGCCGAGTTTGTAGCCAAAAGCATAGAGGTGGGCTTCTCCAGCGCAGTGGAGAACAGAACCCCTCTTAGCTCTGGAGGACAGGCAGAGAAGCCCAAGAAAAGGAACAGCGAAGGAAAGAGCAGAAGATCTGCGGAGAAAAGCTCCCTCGGGCCTTCCTTCTTCCTGGACGTGGGGAACGGCTCGGGGCAACTTCAGTTTGAAGGGAGCAGCCCTGAACAGGCCACAGGCCATGGGAGAGCAGGGACTGGGCTCTTCACTGCCAGCCAGCCATTGGAAACTGCCGGAGATGCAGCTTGGCTGCAAAATGTCACAACTGCGCCTGCAGAGGAAAAGGTGTCTAAGGCTCCGACCAGGCCGACCGAAGACTGGGTTGACTTCCCTCCCTCAGCATATCCCTTCATCTCAGAAATGCCAGGTAAAGAGACATTTCTTGAGGCGAGTGCGCAGACCAAGGGCTCTGCCGTATTGGATACAGGCGAAAGGCTCCCCATTTTAGAGAGCCCCCCCATCCTGGATCCTGCGTCCCTGTTTCCGATGAGCAAACCCAAAAAGAGGGGCAGTGATGGGAGAAGCAAGAAGTCTGGGAGAAGTCCTTTGGAGCAGCCATTCCTCCTGGAGACATTTGATATGAATCAGCCCATCAAGGGTGCTGAGATAAGTAAAGATATGGGCTCTGCTGATAAAGACCCGTTATCTGGGGCAACCCCATTAATGGAACCGTCTTGGGGAAGTCAAGCACAGCTTCCTGCTACAAAACAGGTGGAAACAAGCAAGGGAAAGAAGAATGAAACCTTGAGCATGGCCACAGGAAGCAGTTCCTCTGAGCAGCCCCCTGTTTCTGATAGGAAAACACTCAGTTTCAGGCCAGAGCTGATGACTAAAGTCAAAGAGACACCTCTCACTGAAAAAGGGCAGGAAACCAAGCCTGGGTTTGATGTGGAAAATGTAATAGATACCCTGAAATTGCACACTGAGCTTGTGCCGGAAGAGCCAAAGGAACAGAATGTGGAAGGGCAAGGCCATCAAATTCATAGCATTTTGGAGGCAGAGCCAGAGCCAGTTAAACTAGCGATTGTGGGTCATAAGATGGTTACAACTGAGAACACAAAGGCAAAAGAATTTGAGCATCTCTTGGAGCATTTAAAAGCTTCTGTCCCAGCCAGTGCCGGATCGCTTCTTGATGAAGTTCCCGTAGGTGCAGGAGAGGGAAAAGGCAGAAAAGTTGAGTTATGTTTGGAAGAACCCTTTCTTTTGGGGGCCCAGGAAGAAGCAGGTCGGGATTTGGAAGTTGAAAGAGAGGCAAAGTCAAAAGAGCGCTCTTCCCCCAGAAGCAACAAGGAGGAAAGAGGCAGCGGCTCAGAGTTTGCAAACAAACAGGATCCCAGCGCAAGGCCCATCAAACGTGGCAATGACCGGAAAGGCAAAAAGGCTGCAAGTGGCCCTGTGCGGTCTGTGACTCTTCAGGCAAAGGCAGAACCAAGCAAAGGGCCAGAGTATCCCATGGGGGAAACTGAGTTCATGGATGAGAACAGGAACATCAAGAGCCTTCCTCCGGGGCATCGGATGCACTGGGAAGAGAATACAGAACGCTTTTTTGGACCCTTTGCTCCATCAGGCACTCTTGAGGAAAGTCAAGGACTGGGCTGCCCCTTCCTAGAGGGCAAGTTGGATGGTGACCCAAGCAAGGGGCAGCTTTTTCTTCCTGAAATGACAAAGGATGCCAGCAAAAGTGAGCAGAAGGATCAGCAGGAACTTCAAGAGAATTTGGCAAAGCTGGAAGGCCCTGAGGCTTCTGTGGAGGCTTCCCTTTTGATGAAAGCAGGTGATGAAACCAGAGAGAAGAGGAAGAGAGGTAAGCGGCCCCCATTGGATAGACTCCTCACACCGGATACTGGAGCAGGAAAGGACCTGTCCATCTCCTCTGTTCCATCGGAAAGCGGAGGGGAACAACTCCTGGATGCAGTGCAAGACTCTGGACGTGGTCTGACCAAACTGCCAGTGGAGGTGGTGCCAAAGATGGGTGCTGCTGCAACAGAAAGAGGCAGCTTTGTTGGAGGAGGATCCAACTTCCCTCCAGTGGAGTTACCATCCCTTTGGGAGAGCAAGAAAGAAGCGGCCACGCTTGAGGCCCTGACTGCTGCCCTCGTGGGTGGTAGTGCCGAGATATTAGCAGAAAGCAAGGAAGGAGCAGCAGAGCAGAAGTCCTTTGGACATCTCAATGGCTCAGGAAGTAAGGCTCAGGCTGATAAGGCCCCAGAGGATGTCCATGCAGAGGAAGCGGGTCCTGCTAACAAACCCAGAGACCTTTCTGAGCATCTGGAGCCTGATGATGCGAAGGAGCCAACGCTCAGCCCACTAGCCCAAGCAGCCAGCAAGGAGGAAGCCGGTCATTTGCAGGAGGCGCTTGAGCCAAAAGAAGCACAGAGTCCTGAGTCTGACTCCGGAGAGGGCTGCGTCTTGATCCAGCAGGCTCCGGCCGACCAGGGTGACCAAGTGGAAAAAGAGCCCAGAAAGGAGGCAAGAGCCAAAGGCCCTCCGCCAATGAAAGGCTACATGAGACCCACCAAGTCAAGAGGACTCCCTCCTCCGACACAGAGGGTCACGGTGAGCCAGCCGGGCAGGAGAAGGCCGGGCAAAGCTGACAGCACATCCTCCCTGCACAGGCAAGAGAAAGGTGTGTGTTTGCCACTGTGGCCTGCCTGCCTGCCGGCAATAATGCATACTACAGCTTGTGTGTGGGAGTTTGCTCCATGTTGGCAGGTTGGCATGAGCACCTAACTGTTAATCCTGCGCCCAGCGCACAAACGGTACCCGGCATGACTGTGTCTTGGCTGTTTTTTGCCTCCAAAGAGCCTGTTTGGTTCCGCTTGCCTGTTTTCACGGCACTAACGGCCAGATTTGGAAGAACTGACATTGTGAGCCAAGCTCCGTAGCTTCTCTGTGTGCTTCTCCTTGTTTATGTATTTGGTACACCTATTCACTTGGGTTACAAACTGGGAACTGCTTGGCCCCTCGTTTCATGACGTCTTCCCTTTACCTGAGGCTGAGGCCTTGGTTCGCTCAGGCCTTCTGCTAATAAAGCACACACATTTGCCGTAGTCCATAGACCAAAGCCTCACAACCGAATCCCCTTCTGTCCTCATAGGGTTGCTGATCTGTGGGGAGAGCAGCTTGCAGCTAAGTGTTTAAGAGGCTCTTGTGGGATGTCTGAGGAAGGTGGGAGGGTCATTAGGAATAGGAATCCCCTTCCAAGTGGCCTTCCCAAAACAGTGATGCAGGAAGGAGGCCATCTTTCCTAGATGAATGGCACAGTCAAGAGATGATAATTCTGCATATCCTCAAAGGTGTCTGCTCAACATTATTTCCATCTCAGTAGACACAAATATATATGTATATATGCATATATGTGTATATCCTAAACAACAGAATGTGTCTTACCACTTAACTGTGTCCATTTTATATGACTTGATCTCTCCCCCCCCCCCCCCCCCCCAAAATCGTTGTCGGCACTGTGTCGGTTGTTTGGGTTGTTTAGTCTTTACCAAGTTATATTTTACTAAGGGTTTTTTAAGCAATTTTATAACAAAGCATTTGTTTGCATCCACTTTAAAAAGGCATCTCTCCAGCCAGCGCTGGTGTTTTCCCTAAAGCATGTTCAATTGGGCCGGGCTCAACTGCTCTTTGTGAAAGCAGAGAGGCTGCATTGGGTCGACTCTGGACCTACTGGGTCCTTCTGATCAGCTTCCAGATCCCTTGCTCCCTTTGCTTTCTGGGGCCCCTTTCCTGGTAGATGGGTTGGTGCCACTCAGCAGAGTTTGGTTGCCTTGGTTTGCATGGAGGACTTTGGACTGACTAATAAAAGTTGGAGTGATGCTGTCCTGAATGTTTTGCTGTGGTTTTGTGAATGTCGTGTATCATTCATGAGGGTTGTGTAACCTGCATAGTAGTTCTATTTTGGAGCAAGTGCCGTTCTCTGCCTGACGGTGGGTCTCCCGGGAGGCCGGGGTGGATAAGGGTGTTTCTTGCATGCGGGTGCAAACGGGAAGGTGTTTAATGGAATTGCGGCAAGCCTTTTCCTTTTCACACTGCTGTTTTTTCCTCCTTGTGATTTGCTGTATTAAAAAAGGGTGGGAACATATGTAGGAGGCAGATGCAAATCAGAAAAGGGCTGAGAAAGTGTGACTTGCCAAAGGTCAGCCAGCTGGTTCCTGATTGGGAATTTGAACCCTACTTTCCTAGACCCTTAGTTCAATGGTTTATTTACTTACTGCCTTTGTGTGCTGCCTTTTCCCAAGAGTGAAATCCAAAGCAGCTTCCCAAGAATTTAAAATATTCACAGGGAAAATATAAAAACAACTACAAGCATACAAACATTTGTTAAAAAACCCCCTGCCACTTGCTGGTTGCCTCGTATGGGTGCAATGCACAGGCCTCTTCCACATTTTCCCAGTGATCTTCTTTTAAGAACTGGTTTTTATTTTCGCCCTTATTTGATTGTTTCAGCTCAACAGCCACACTCCAGCCCTATGCTGTTGTGTTTCTTGATGCAAGATGGCTTCCCTGTTCATGACGGTTTATTACTCATTTGTGTTGGTGAGGGAGGCACAAGTCTTGGGTACAAAACCTCTTGAAGGGGTTCTTGCCATCCAATGTCTTTGATAGTCCGGATCAATCTGGTTGGCGACGGCAACCCTTCCTTGGCGTTCACACGTGCCTGGTGGGCTCACTGGGAAGCCTCCATCATCTCGGAAGGTGCTGTTGCCTTGGAAACGAGTGCAAAGGGCTCTTCTGCTTGAAACAGTTTGTTTGCAAGGTCTTTCAAAAGCCACTGAGTGGAAGATAACCGCTTGTTTGAGGAGTAAAGTGGTCCATCCCTCTCTGCTGAAACACGAGGCTGCTGGGGCAAGGGGCGGGGGGGAGAGCCGGCAGGTTAGGACCGGCATCCTGTGCTGGGTTTTGCTTTGATTTCTAAGTCATCCGGGCCTGTGTGGCTACATGTGACATCCATCTGCACATGCAGCAGAAACTGTAGGCTGCATTCTGAGAGTGTGGCCCTAAGCTCCTCTACTAGGGCCCTCTTTATTTTTAGGGCCTTTGCTGACACAGTGGAAAGCCTTGGGTCTCCATATGAAAGGGAGGAAGGAAAGACCTGCATAGATTAGACTTGGAAGTCAAAGAGTTGCTCAAGGAAATCAGATTGGGGTGAAGATCCTATTTCAGCCCCACTTCATTGCTCTGGAAAATACTTCTATGGTCTCCTTGGCTCCCCAAATACCTTCCAAAGCTCCATTCTAAGCCCCATAGTGTGGAGCCCTTTCTTATCAATAGGGCTGGACCAGATCGCTCTTGTGACCCCCCCCCCCCCAAGCCTATGGATATTTTCCTTCACCTCTGCTTCTTTCTCCCAGCCTCATCTTCCCTCAGGCTTTTGTGACATCCACTTCCTGCCTTTTTCATTATTATTACCATTGTTTCAGGCTGCCTATTTTTGCTGATTCTATTATTCCTTGCCCCCTTTCTCTGAGCATGTAGGTCCCATACTCCCCAAACAGCATTTCACTTTCATTGCATTGTGTGTGTATCCACCCCCAAAGGTGGGATGGTTGCTGGCCTTCCATGGCATCAAGCGCAGCTGGGGAGGGCTGGCCCTTGGAGGTGGCAGCCGGTTTTTAACCTTTGCGTGCAATTCAAGGCTCATACATGAGTCCTCCCTCCCTTTGTGTTCAGCCCATCTCTGTGGGTGGTGATTGGGAAATGTCATGAAGTCAAGCATAATCCAACTTTACCCTCCTCTGGAGTCACACTGCCTTCCACCCTGCACTTAAACGCAAGGAGTCGACGTCTGGGTTGGGGAAGGGTGGGTTGCCTGGTATTTTTGCATGCAGCAGGATCAATTGAGGGGGCGTGTTGCAGTTCAGGAGTCTAAAAATACTCCGGCAAATGAAGGCGCGGGAGCTGTGGCTGCTGCAAAGTGGATGGCGGAAGGCGGCCTCCCTCTCTTCCAGGCAGTGTCCCTGGTGCCAGGCAGATGGGATTGAGAATCCTTGTCAGCATCAGGGCCTCATGTTCGCAGCTGTCCAGTGGCACGAGAAGTCTGATTTCATTTTTGCAAGGTCTTGCTTGGTGGTTTCGTTTTGGCCTGGCTGTTCAAGACCAAGAGTTGCTGGTTCTTGAGAGCAGATTCACGGAGTCAAGTTTCCTTTCTGCAGTTTGCTTGTACTGTTCCTTGGCTGGTGCAATGGAAGATGCAGGGGACCGCCTGGGTTTTCTCTAGTGGTTTAGGAACCAGCCACATATTTCTTTCCACCAACTACAGTTGTTTTTGTTTTTCCTTTAAACTCCATGAATTGTCAGCCAATAGCTTGTGGCCACTGCTGCAGACCATCTGCTGCCTGCAGTAGGCTGCTAGGAATTGTGGGAGTTGAAGTCCAAAACACCCAGAGGGCTAAAGTTTGCCGATGCCTGACCTAGAAATTCCTACTCTAATACTGAACAATCAAATCCCCAAATCTGTAAATGTGGGGGCTGATTATGTCACGCAGAAGAGATATAAAAATATAAAGAAAATGGCACCCAGTTTCTTTGATGGCCAAGAACCAGATTGGGCTACATGAAGAAGGCTTGCTCCAATGAATCCATTTTTAGTGTGTTGTGTTCAGAACTAAAGGACGGTTGGAGCAGGTCAAAGTGTTGTGAAGTTACTCCATCGGTAAATTTATCCTGCATAACAGGCCTTGCAACAATGCAGATCCCCAGAAGTTGTTGGACTGCATCCTTCATTGTCCTGCATCATTGCATGTGCTGCCTGGGGCTGATGGAAGCTGCAATCCCAGAGAATCAAAGATTTCCCTTTTAGGTGGACAGGTGGACAGGATGCTTTGGGCAGAACCCACTGAGGGTCTTCTTCCGAGAGGCCTGCTGATGTTTGGCACAGGAGCCATGCGGTCAAAAAGTGCTGGGCTGGTTTTAAGGATGGAGGAGGCACTACCTTGTACTAGGGTGGTATCTGTGGCCCTCCAGCTCTTTGGGGCCCACACTGTCCTCCAGCACCATCCAGTATAGTCAGAAGTGGCTCGGAGAGGCCAGGAGCCTCTGGGCATGCCACAATTGCCCACACCTACACTAGGATCATGCCATCGTTCCATCTAGGCTTCTGTTACTTTCTACTCCGTTAGGAAATGCTCCCTGGGGATTCGGGCAGAGCAGGACCCTGTGTCTCCCTACTGTCTGACCCTGTTAACTGGAGACGTGGGGAGCTCTCCTGGGACTCTCTGCATCTGAGGTTGGAGCTGCAGTTGCTCCCCTTCTTTGGGGAAAGAGACATTTTACTGTTTGAATAGTGTGCCTATTGGAGACTCAGATTCCAGGTGGTCAAAGAGTAATTGTTTTGAAAAACTCTCCATGGGTGTCTTTTGATTTTCCATCTCATGACCAACACGCCTTCTTTCTGGTCCAGAACCTCTGCCACAGTTGGGACCATTCCTTTGGGTTGTTTTCTGGATAAGAGAGATGGGGGTGGGGAGGGCTTCTTTCTCTCGAGGTGTTTTGTCTTGTGCTGGTTCAGTTCTCTGGAATGTTTCATTCGTCTACTGCTAAATAAAGGAGAATTGCAATACTCTGGGAGGACTAACATGAAGAACGGAGCTGATGAACTGTCTTGCCCATATCACATCCTATGGCTTTTTCATCACACTGTTCGGAAAAGATGAGAGTGGAGCATCTCACTGGGCAGTAGTGAGGTATGCATTTGCAAATGAAATTTCCATTTTATGTGCAGGAAAGGACTGAAGCCTTGAGTGCCTGTAATTTCTTGAAGGGTCTAACTAAAATTGTTGCTCTATATTTGGGTAAGCACTACAGCTTTGTGGATGCCGGGGGATTTTTTTCTAAATATGAGCAGAGGGGGCATGATGTGTCGTCACTGCATCGGTTTGCCTATGAGCCTGGCTTGCTTGCTGGGTGGTGTTACAGCTCAGCGGAGAGGAAAGCGAGAAGCAGCGCGCAGAGATGTCTCTCTCCAACCAGCCGCCCGCACCCCTCTCTGAATACAGCCAGCTGTGCAAAGGCAAGACCCCGGAGACCTTTTCGGAAGCCTTCCACTGCGCGGAGGCACAAAAGGACTTTGGCAAAACCGAATTTGAATGGCAGAGGACGGAGGGCAAGCTCCACGAGATCGGGCTGAATGTGAACACAGGGGGCCAGCTTAAGGACAGCCTGGTGAAAAGCACGGGCTTCACAGATGAAGACAAGCTTTGCTTCTTTGAAGGGAAGCTGGACAAAGAGCTGAAAACGACCCCCAAGGACAAAAGGGATATCGAGGTTCAAGGCAAGAAATACCAGGCGGCCCCAGGTCACCTTGAGAACTGGTCTCTGATTTCGGATACGTTCCCATCTTCTGAAGGGGGCCTGAGGGACCTTGCTGGCTTCCAGGCGGGGCAAGCCGAGTCCATGCGGCTACAAAACGAAGCCATCACCGATCAGGAGAAGGCAGCAGGTAAGAAGGTGTCGGGGGAGGCAGCGGAGGTGGCCAAATGTCAGCTGGAGAAGCCTTTGCTGGGGAGTGAACCCAACAAGTATGTGAAAGACCCTGAGATTAGCGTTTGGAACCCCAATTTCAGCCCTGTGGCGCCGAGTGGCTTGAGTTGCCCTGAGGCTCCAGGGAAGAAAGAGGGGTCGGGCGCCTACAGTGTGGTAGGAGTCGTCAATGACAGCTACGTCCAGTGTGGCGGGTTTGCCTCATCCCCAACCATGCCCAAGGTGGGACCCCCAATGACCACCGTCGAGCTGGCCCACGATGACTTCAGAGGCGACTATTTCAACCACGGCCATGAAATGGAAGAGGAGAGGTACGTAGCCGAAACGGAGGAGAAACTGGGCTCAGTGGAGGTAGAGGGAGGCTTCCTCCAGAGAGGGGCGCACCAAAGGAAGGCGATGAGGCGTGCCATGTCGGAGTGCTCCCATTTGTCTGTCCCCCAAGCCCCAAATCTGGCAGACAAATACCCGGAGCCCGCATCTCGGGAAGACCTGCTCGGCAGCCTGGTGTCGCCTAGTGGCAGCCTTTTCCAGAGTGAGGCGGCAGCGGGCCCCATGACCCGTAAGCCTAGCGCACCAATGAAAAGGTCGGCCACTGTCTCAGAAGAGCAAACATCTGCCCACAGCCCGGGCGCCACCACACAGAACAATGCTGAGCCGCCCAGCCTCCCGGTGAAGGAGCATCCCTCCCTCCTCCCCATGGAAGAGCCATCTGCCAGGCAGAGAGAGGAGTGGGACGGCAGCAGTGGCACAGGCAAGAGGGAGCCGGCCAGCCCCGGGCAGTACCACATCAAGCTGGAGCAGATTCCGGAGATCGGGAGCCACGGCAGAGCCGGAAGAGGGGAGGAAGAGCTGGCCTGGGGCACCAAGAGCCATGCTGTCCATGAGCCCAGTTTCCCCGGCTCTCCGAAGATCGGCAACGAGATGGAGCCTGGCAGAGTGGCTCCTGCTGCGCTGGAAAGAAAAGAAATCCAGGTCAGCGATGCACTGCACGCTCCATCTTCCCAGCAAGGAGACAGGCCACGTGACGCCGGTATGTTGCTAAATTTTCTTCCCCCGGGGGAGCAGGCAAGCGAAGGAGCTGCTCGGCGGAGAGTGGGCAGGAGGGTGGGCAGCGACTGAGAGGGCTTGCTGGAGAATAGACAGAACAATGGGATGCCGCAGCTGAGCAGGGCTGGAGGGGGCAGAGGAGGAGGGCACCGCTTGGGCACCCAGAGTGCTTCCAGGTGCCAGGAAAGAGGGGAGGGGCCACACCCTGAACCAAAACTTAAGCTGGGTATGTCTGACTTCCAGGTTTTAGAAATACCAGTTGCAGGAATAATTGCTGAGTTGCAGCTTTCAAGGCAGCCCAGACCCCCAGAGGGGGCTGGACGGGTTTGGACATTTCTGCTGCTGGAAATGTGTTTCACCGGATTGATTTGCTGGTCTTTTCTGCTTTGTGGAAGACTGTCCTGGTGTGACAGCCAAAAGAGTCAGCCCCTTCCTTTCCCTTTTCCAGTGGCAAAGCAAAAAGCTGTTTGTCTTGCCAGCTATAGCGTTGTTCCCCGCCAACCGGTTTTTCTCTCAATTGCGGCTTGTTTTATTCCTTAGTGCCGTGTTTGGTGCTCACACAATGCTTTTGAGGTCAGTCTGCTGAGATGAGATGGAGAAAAAAAGCCAAAGGACAAGCACAGTCAAGCTTTTGTGGTGTGAAAAGAGGAGCTGTTTCCAGCAGCACTGTGTCGTCTTATTCTTCTCTTTTCCTTAGGAACAACTTGCAGGGAACTGGCATCCCTTTGAAACCTCAGCCTGTGGTTGGGACAGTGGGAGGGGATTGCTTTTGAAAGGGCAGGTATTTGCTCTGCATCAAGATGATTAAATCTGCAAAATTGCAATATGAAAGGCTGCTCTTTATTCTGTTTGCTGGCTAGCCTCCCCAAATATTTGCCAACTGAGTGGTTAGGTTGCAAGTATCCTTTAACAAAATTTGGATTTTCATGAAAGTTTCAGCATCCATGGTACCAGTTAAGGGCACTCCTTCCAGCTGCATGAAGGATCCTTTTCCCACTTCGCAGCATCTTTTTAGCTGCATTTCTACTCCTGACTCTTTGCAGAAATTTCCCATGCATTTCTCTACAGCTGCTGCTGTTAACACACCCACCCAACTCCTGGTTTGCAACGTAGCTGCACACTAAGAAAAATCTTCCGAGAAGCAAAACCTGTCACAAAGCAAAGCCACATATTTTTATTTTTGTTTCATTTGTATCCCATTTCTCCCCTAGATCTGAGGCTAAAGGCAGCTTACAAATGTTTAAACAGCCACACATAAAAACGTGGGAAAAGTTACTATGTACTCTCTTTTATGTATTCGTCTCTATATCTATTCTAAACTTTGTGGAAGTCAGCAGTTGCCGAATCCCTCACAAAGGGGTTTTGAAATAGATGTTTAAATGATTTTTAAAAAACCCCTCAAACGATTCCTTCCATGGTCAGGATCTCTCCCTTGCCATTGCACTTTTTGGAGAAGGATTTTTGGTCCAGGATATCCAGAGAAGTGAAGCTTCCTGATTTTTCCACGTAAAGCCATCGCCTGCCTCATTTGCGCTGAGAACAAAAGAGCATGAGTTGCACCAACCTCCCCATAACCTTCAATGTGCTAGACTCCCTTAAGCAAGGTTTGGGAGTGGGGCATGTTTTGGCTGCCAAACGCTACAGATTTGACCTTTCTGGTTTTGCTCTTCTGATGACACCCAGCGAATATTTCCCTCTGGCGTTGGAATAGTTCTGCTTGCCATCTCCAGTCCAATTTGGAAAGAACCACTTGGTTTTGTGGGTGGTGTTAAAAAAATTCTGCCAATGCTTTTCAGCTTCCTCGTTTCACTTTTTTTCGGCTTCCTGCTGACCCCAATCCTTTCCTCTATCTATGCAGAGTGAGGGGCATCTGGAGATGAGGAGAGGGTCTTTAGGGCTTTGTCTGGTTGACATCTGGCCATAAGCTTTGTTCTTCATTCACTGCAGGGGTTTATCAAGAGTCTCTGAGGGCCTCCTCTCCAGCTGAGAAGGGCATCTTTTGAAAGAGACACACACGGACCGCCCCTCTCTTGGGATTTCCTCTCTCTTTGTGGGAAGTGTAGAGTTAATTGAGAATGTAATTGGACCCGCACAACCCCCTAGCCGCCCTTAAATAACTGGGGCATTCTGAACATTAGGGATGGATATGTAGGCTTGGGCTCACTGAAGTCATTCTTCCCTGGCCTTAGCGCTGCAAGAAGAATGGCATTTCTTTAGCTGGGGAAGAGTTCCTCTTTCGACCGTGAACTCCAGAATGTCCCCAGATTGACTGGATGGCATGTCTCTGGCCACGCTCTCTGAGGGAATTGTGACCTCTAAAGGTAATTTGTCCAAACCTTGGCATTTTCCCCCCTGGCCATTTGGAGGATGGATAATAAGCGCATTGTCTGGAGCTCTGGTGTTCTAGTTCGCTGTGAGAACAGCCGTATTTTTTCCCTCCGATACCAATGACCTTGAGGACAGGCAAGGTTGCTCTTTCTCTGGGGTTGGCCAGGAGCTGTTCTGTGCTGGTTGCCACCGTTCCACGTCTTTCTTTCCATGGCAGTTGGTGGTAAAGGACACCCTTCACCGGACTCCCACTTCCCAAAATGGCATCAATTGCACTGGTCAGACTGGCCTGTGGTTGGGAGTCGTGAAGGTGGGAGTGCCAATGGTACTGGAAGATGATAGACTGCCTTTGCCATGTCCGCATGTTCTTCTCTTGCTAGAAACGTAAAATTTCAAAAAATATTGACACCATGGAAAAAATTGTTTTAAAAAACAAATTTTAAATGAAAAATGCAACATTTAGTATTTGTGACATATAGAAAGTATCTTTGTTACCTAAGGAATGTAAAATTTATTTGGCATAAAATAATCATGCTTGATTTATTAAAAGTACATTTTATTCAGAATACAATTACAAATTGAACTTGCTGCTTAAAATAATTTTGTAAGGTAATGATAAAGCCAGAATGACTCTACTAGTTTTCTGTAGTATCAAACAGACATAGCACTCTTGTTCTTCTAAAAGGAAAAAGGAAACCAAGACCAGGAATTGCAATGCTCTGATGCTCTGCATAAGGATAACATAGTCTTCCTGTTAAGCCTTCCTGATCATTTGATCTATGAGGATCTCTTTGATTTTGTAGGTTTGAGGAACAGGCAATTCCCCCTCTCCACCCCACACAATCGTGTTCAAAATTTGTTTTTAGAAATTATTTTGGGGCAGTAAATATGTGAACACCTTGCCTTAAACACTTCATCATTTTAAAAGAAAATATTTAATATATTGTTTTTCAAGAAAAAAATACTCTTGGGAAAAATAAATAGAAAATACACTCCCCTCCCTCCCTGCCTTCCTCTCTCTAAGTCCCACTCAACCCAGTCCTTTTACTAGACCGGAATTTGCATGAAAATAGGGCTGGGGCTGTTCCCGACATCTGCTCACTTTTTGGCTCTTTGTTGTCAGCAAAACTAATAGTCTGCTTTGAAATATTTTAATTAATAAATAAGTGGAGTGGGTGGGAGGCAAGGAGACAATTTGATTCTGATACAATTGGCTGTCAACTCCCCTGTAGGATTGTTGAATCGCCCAAAAAAAAAATCCCCATTTGCCCAGCAAAATCTACTTCCTCAACTGGTCTCATTTGAGAGTGTTTCCATTTCGGAGAAATGATCTTAAAGCCTTCTTTGTTAAGCCAGGGCTGTTTGGAGTGAGGGTGAATTTTTCCCCTTTGGTCTGTTTAAGTGCATATTTCCAGCTGCCTAGCTTCAGAGCCATTCTAGCTTTGTACTATTTAAAAATGTTCAGAAGACCAACCTTCCCTTCAGGCTCACAATCTAAAAGAGAAAATGAGTCTGAGCCTAATGATGGGAAGTTCAGAATAGTGTGACCCAATGAAAAATGGGAATAGCAGAGGAAAAGTCAGGTAAGGAATGACAAGTCTGAAGGTGGGAGAAGGTGGGTCTCTGGAAGGGGCTCTCATTGCACTGGAGATGGACAAAGCATGGCCTGTCATTCATGGGGCCTCAATTTGTGGCACCAGCAGCCACTTAAAGCCCTCAGACCCCACCACATTGGAGTCCCTAAGTAGGTCAGAACCACTGAAAAACACAGCACCCCATGCATGCCAAAGCCTGTTTTCTATGGTCGGAATACTGACTCCTGTTGTAGTAGGAGCCAGTATTCTGCCATACAAAAGCATGGAGACATGAGAGGAGAAATCTTCACCTTCATGAAAAAATGGTATCACATAAAGACAGAAGAGCCAGCATTGTGTAATAGTTGAGTGTTGGGTGAAGATTACTAAGAGGCCAGGTTGTGAATACTTGCTCAGTCACAGAAGCCACTGGGTGATCATGGACAAGTCCTGTTCTCTTAGAGGAATGGAAATCTGGATAAATCTGGTCAAGAAATCCCTAGGAGAGGCCATACATCAGAGTCTGCTTGAAGACACATGAATCCTGCTTTGGATTTTGCCTTCTCATCTGCCCTTCTTAAGGTGAGCTTGGTGTGCTCCAACTGCTCTTTAGTGGAACTCTCTAGATGGGCTGGACTACAGCACCCATCCTCTGCAGTGAGCATGGCTGTTGGAGAGACTAGGCACTCAGAAGACCAGAGGTGGAGACCATCTGCCTGGTGAAGGAATCCTCAGCAAAAGCAGATGATGGGCGGGGTCTGGGTTCCTCCACGGCTCTGTTTCATAACTGGAAGATGGCTCGTATCTCACGTCCTGCTGCTCCTCACACGTCTTTCATTTGCCTTTCTCTTTCCGCCAGCGTGTTGTCCCCCCCAGTCTCAACAGCACCACCCTATAAGATGTGTGGCTCATGCAGAGCCAGTCAGAATGAATCTCACTGTGTGCAAAAGCAACAGGTGAGGAGCACTCTAGAGGCTTCCAGGATGTCAATCCAGAATTTTATCTTCTCATCCTCCTGTCCTCTGCTCCTGCAACCATGAGGAGGGTCCCAGAGAGGAGACAGGAGCCATTTTTGCACAGCATTGCTGTTCACACCAGCAGGGAGTGTATCATGTTGCCTTATACTGAGTCATACCATGGATCCACCCTGATTTGTATTGTTAACTCTAACTGGCAGCAACTGCCTAGTTTTTGGGGCAACATTCCTGCCCAATGCTACTTGGAGGTTCCTGAGAGGTCTTTCATCCTAGGACTAATCAGGCCTGACCCAGTTTGGAACATGGAATCAGATAAAACTGAAGCATGTTTGTGGTGGGGGCAGTCTTTTATAGACAATTGATGTTCTTAAACCTGTTTGGCATTCACCTTCTATGTAGGAGCTAGAGATGCCCTTGTGGGGACTTGGTTGGGCTCCCTTGGTTTTGGGCGGATAACCCTTTCTGCGTGTGAGTGAGCCCTCACCTGTGTTCCAAAGGGGTACAGCCCAGGCAGCGGTGGATCCTCCCACCAAGGACTGTGTTCCTTTTATTTTGCCACACCTCCATAACAAATGGGCCCTGTTCAGGGCCCTTCTGAATTTCTTTCATTCACTTTGCTATTCAAATGTGGAAGATTCCCTACGGTTATGCTCCCTGCCGACTGTGTGGGTTTGTGTATGTGTGTATTTGTGTGTCTTTGTGTAGGGCTCCAAAACAGGCTGGGGTTCATAACCTCTCATTACCTCTTCTTCTTTGTGCGTAGAAATGTTAAGCTTTTGAGCAGATTAGGAACTGTACAAATTTGGTTCTTGTAGTCAGATCGCAACCTAAAAGCAGGAATTGAAGCGCGTGTTCCTCTTTTCTGTCCCTGCACATCAAAGAAAACCCCTTTTCACGCGCTGCATTTGCTGGTGGGGAAGGGCTATGGTGTGCAATCCAAAGCAGGGGGAGGTTGGTTAGAAGGGGGTGTGGAAATATGTGGCGTGATGAAAGGCAAAGTGCCAATTATATGTATACAACCTGATGGGAGTGGGATTTTATATACCACAATACTTTCTTATTTCTTTCTTGTTTAGGGTGGTAATGATAGGAGTGTTCCTTCAGCTCAAAGTGCTGCCCAAGAAATATTCTTCAGGTTTGAGTCAGGAGGTAGGAATGGCCTTCTGCAGGCTGATGGCCTCCAGTTGGTTGAGCCATTTAGTCCGAAGGGGGAACATTGCATTCGCCATGACCATAGAGATCAATACACTTCATTAACCAGCTTTAGATGTGGCAGATCAAATGAGCCTCCAGATCCATAGGCAGTCTAACAAAGATGGGTGTTTCAGTCACTCGTACTTCGATTTCTTATCAGAGCCTGGAACTCCACTGTTGGAAACAAGGTGTTGATCTAAACCTGGGATGAGCAACTACATGGGGACCAGGTTCCAGTTTCCTTCCTGTCTCTGAACCCCATATGAGCTGCAGTGTGCCCAAGCACCTCTGCCGTTGTCCAGGTCATTCCCAGAGTGGTGGCCACAGGTGACATCGCGTCACTGGACACTATTTTGAGAAAGATGATGAATAAATTAGGAGCTGGAAATTGGAGGAAGTTGCTGCTTGAACCCTTGGACTGGAGTGGGGTACACCATTTAGGAGGTAGTCTGTGTGGCAACATTTTGCTGTGGGTCCCACTTACTATGTTACTTGAAGAAGATTCTTGCCTTCTGTCAACTCTCTCCTAGGATTTATTTTTGACGGAGGAGTTTTGCTGCAGTTTTCCAAGGCTGAAAGGGCCTGATAGGCCCAAGATCATGCGGCAGGGGTTCCAATCCCAAGACCCCTCAATTTGCATTGCCTTTGGCCAAGCTCAGTGGGGGATTTAGAGGTCTGTAGTCCAAAAACCTAACGGCCGAACACTGAGCCAACTGCATGTCTTATTACAAGTTGTACCTTTGGGTTGGCTTGACAAAAGATAAATTGTTAAGAATGGCTTTTGAACACTTTGTACCGGAGATCGTGTTTGTGAACTTCTCTGAAATCTATTCACATGGCCCATGTTAGTCAAAAGGAGTATTTAGAAATTAAGCCACAATGGTTTTCACAATGCTAAATTCCTACCTGGAAATGCAAGGTTCTCCACTGTGTGCAGCTATTGTAACGTGCCTCTTTTGTGCGGCTTTGGTTGGCGCGGTTCAACAAAATCCCTCCTGAGAAGGTGGCTTGATGCTTCTCCAGCTCGCTTTGACTCCACACTTTCCTGGTTTGGGGAGATAACGCCTATCGCAGCTGTTTTCTGTTCTTCCATCCAAGTTCTAACAAGGGCTGGCCCTACTTTGCCTGCAAGATCAGACAAGATCGAGTACTTTTAGGGAATTTACATCCCCAATAAATACTGTTTTTTATAAATCCCCAATGTGGAGGGATGCTTTTGAGCAGGAAAACCATCCAGGGAAAGCAGGTGACATCCCATCACTCCTACCCACCACTCAAGCCACTCTAGCCCACCACTCAAGCTGTACCATCATTCCAGCTGTGGAATTCCTTGCTGATTTATATATTGTTATTATGTTGTCATTTCCAACATATGGCAATCATATCACAGTGTTTTCCTGTCAGAATTTATTCAGATATTTTTTCCTTTGCCTCCCTTTGCTCAAGGTCATCTAGTGACCATCCAGTTTGTGTGAGTGTCTGTGTATAACTGTTTTTAGAGCCAATATGGTTTCTTAAGGTCTGCATTTTGGTTGCATCTCACACCTGAAGGACATTGGGGTTTGAATGACACCCCAGTTCTGATGTTGGAAACCCAGCTATAGTTCCCCGCATGCCATTTCAGGTCAAGCAGATCTCTTTTGCCAGATGCCTTCTGTTTCCTTTCCAAATAGCTGCCCTCCCCTTCCTTTTGGGTTTCTCCTGATGTTTGAAAGAGGAGAAGTAAAGATGGCCATTCCGGTATGGCTTAATCCATTGACCCGGAGGATTAGCGTCATCAGCAGAAGAAAATCCATTATGGGAATTACAGAGCTATTTCAATGAAAGATGGTTTTGTTCAGCTTAGGGAACCAGAGCAGCGTGTTTTGCAGGGGAGTATGTGGATACTGGTTTTGGAGCATGGCTTCCTGCCTGTTTTGAGAGGGGCAAAGGGGCAAGGCAAAAGGAGTTCACTGGGGAACCACAGTCCAAGCTGTCCTGGCATGAAGCTCTGTCTTTGGGTCCTGAAAGGTGAGGGAACGAGTAGGAGGAAGAAATGTGAACCTGGTTGAGCTGCTCCTTTGGCAAATGAGTCCCTGCAGGAAGCTTGTGCCAAGCTTGGACAAGTTCAAGTCAACTGGGCCCAGTCTGTGAATTGACCAGTGTTAGTCCTTAAGCAGGGAGCCACAGTCTTTGGTGAAGGGCACATTCTTGGTTGCACTCAGGCCTGTAGCCGGGGTGTGTGTGTGTGTGTGTTTTTTTTAACTTGAAAATTTTCGGGGGGGGAGGGGGGGAGAGTTGAACCCCTCCCCCCGAAAATTTTCAAGTTAAAAAAAAACAAAACCTGGTTTACTCATGAATTTACGGTTTACGCAAAAAATTAAGAGTCCCTCCAGGCACTATCTCAAGCAGATATTGACAGGTCTGAACCCAGGGGAGTGGGAGTGGGGGGGTGGGTCAGGGGTTCAAAAACCCCCCAAAATTTTCAAAACCCCTCCCGAATTTTTTTTCTGGCTACGGCCCTGGTTGCACTCGATACAAGATGCTAAATAGTGATTCACAATTCATACCTAAACATTTTCCCAGCAAATGTCCCATCTCCTTTTCCAGCAAAAACAAGTCTCCAGCTTCCCTAGTTTATTAATTGCTGAGTATCTCTTCAAACGAACTGTTACAGATTTTGTAATGCAAAACTTACTTAACTTTTCTGCTTCTTCTGTTGCCTTCTGTAGGCATAGCTGAAAAACTGCTCCTTGTTTGATGCTCCTTCTACATGTGTACATTTCTCTCACCCCTTACATTTTCATCCTTTTCTTGGTGCTAAACTGAGCTGGTTGAAAACCCATCTGGTTGTTCCCACCTTTCTTTTGTTCTGCCCTTGTACTAAAACCTGGCGTCAACTGTCTGATGGTTCTCCTGGTTTGGGTCTAGAAGAGTTCATTTTCCCGGACATTTTGTGTTGTTCCACATGGAAAAAAAGAAATCCTCCACAAAGGGTGCGGAATAGACATGTGCACAAGGCAGTTTCCATTCCCTGAACTCAAAACAAATGGTTCTCATAGCATATTACATGTACAACTTGAGTCTCCTTTAAATGGCTGGGACTTTTGGATTTCAAATTTGGAATATTTACAGATACCAATGTCTAAACACAAAATTCATTGGTGTATGAAATTGTAAACACGATATTGTTAACAATTTTGTGTACAAAACAAAGTGTGTGTAGGTTGAATTATCGGAATGCAAAAATGTCATTCTCTTAGCCACTTAGCTGGACAATTTTGGAATATTTTGAATTTTGGAATTCTGGGCAAGGAATACTTGGCCTGTTTCAGGAGGGCTTGCTGGTCCTTTTGGATTGACAGGCAGATTAGAAATATTAATAGAGTTATGAATCCAACTGGTCCTGGGTTTATCTAGTGCTGGCTCTGCTGGGTCAGTTGAACAGATCGGTTGAGGTAATCCAGGATTGAGCGAAGAGGGAGGGAGACCTCCACATGTGCGTCTGTATGTTTCCCATTTTCAAGATGTCCTTGAAACACCTATTAGAGAGCAACAGCGGGGCCTGCAAAATTCCCCTACACCGGTCTTTCTTCATGGACTAATTAATGAAGAAAACCACCCGAGGTTTGGCACCACCACCACCAGCACTCTATAATCCCTGAAAGTCAGGAAAAGCAGATCTTCATGCGTGAGTGCTCTGAAAGAGGACAGCCTTGTAATTAAATGCGGGAGAATGAGAGCAAATGTTTGCTGGTGAGCAGAATGGGCGGTTAATCAAATAGACAGGAGACAGTAGATGGAGGGGAGAGGGATCTTGCTCCCTTGTCCATCCTGGGGTCCAAGTGGCTGAGAGAGGACATAGTGGCGACATTGCTGGCACCCCCTCCTAAGATACGTTTTTTCCTCCCCCATCCAAAATGAGAATGGCTTTTGTGAGGCATAATCGATAATTAATCTGGAAATAGATGCCACTGCCTCCCATCTGGTTCATGTTGAGATTGCACTGGAATAACATGGTCTCCTGGAGTGATGCAATGGCCTGGCCGGGTTACAATGACCACTGGGGTTAGGCAGGACACCCTCCTGGTCACTTCATTCAGACCAGGTCACCATGATTCCTGGTCGCTAAACCTTCACAGGTTGCAGCATCCACACCGCAGAATCTTTGGCATCTTGTTGTTGGATGTAGGGCAGGGGTGGAGATTGCCTAGCTCACCTTGGTCTTTAGGTCTTACTCTTTCATTGGCGGGAGGAACTTTTCTATGTTTTGTGGGTCCACTGGACCATTTGGAGCCAACAAAAGAGCATGCTTTCAGTAGGAAGTGACCTTGAAATTAACTTGCTGTTTGGGGAAAGGTTTTTCTGGGCTTCAGATGCCAGAGAAAGTATAAAAAAGAATAATGGTGGAATTGTGCTGGAGTATTGTTTGAGAGGAAATACCTATCCAAGCCTCCCTAGAGGGGATGGTGCCACCCCGAATCTCTGACAACCCTTGATGCAAGGATTCAGTTCTGACCACATTCCACCTGGGATTGACCCACTATTGGACCGCACATTAGAGAGACACCTGTCTTGTAAATGGATCTGGTTGTGAGCAGCATAGAATCAAGACTTGGATATGATCAAACACAGAGGGGACTCCAGGAAGCTCTGGGTGCAGTGCAGAGGGGACATGTACAATTAACATAGTAAGTTGTCTGTTGTTGTATTATTATTTTCCTTCCCACTGTTTGTTTAGCTGCTCTGTATGGTTTGCAATATGAGGCTAATGCAAGAGGCCAAGGGAGATCGAGATTCCTTGTTTGGCTTTAGAGATCATAGCCTTGGGCCAACCTCACAGGGTGATTGCAGAGACAAAGGAGAGCAGCCATGTGTGTCTTTCAAAATTCTCAGAGAGGATGCATTTATCAGTGGGTTGCGGTCTTGATTTAGACAACTGCTTCCCAGAGAAGTAGTGTAGGGAAGGGCAATATGAGGGCACTCTCCCCATAAGAACTCTGCCCTATACACGGAACTTCCCTTTTATCCCTAAAAGCCTGTCATTGCAGCGAGTGAGGCCCTCAAAATCATCCACATCTGGAGCTCTTCCATTTTCTGAGCTCACATTCCAGAGTTTACATTGCTCGTTGTCCTTTTTCTTTGGATGCCTCAAGTGTCTCTTTCACAAAACTGACATTTTAAGTTACTGCAATGTTATTAATTGAGGTCTGAATCATGATTTGGTGGACAGCGCTCTTGCCCCCTTTCCCCTGAATAGCAGTCCCAGGGGACGTGGCTTGTGCTGGAATATACCCCATTTTGTAGTGGCCTTTATAGCAATTGCCTGTCTGCGCAACTGCTGAGCTGGCTGGAGAGCCCATCGATTGCTGTTGCAGCCAAGGTGGTGCCTGGGAGCTGGAGGGGGTTTGTCCTCCCGTCTCTCTGTCCGCCCTTGAACTTGGACGGAGATGGGCCGCTGCTAGCGAAGAGACGGTCACTGGAGCCTGGCTGTTATTTTCATCTGGCCAGAGGGGCCTAGAGCAGAGCGGGGGTTTCTTTTTCCAGGGTGTAAAATCCACCCTTGTGACAGACCAAATTCTGTTGTCCTTCTGCCCGCCGCAAACAGAATTCGGAGGCAAATGAATAATTGAAGAGGAGAACTGAAAAGGAGGAGAGAATGGGGAAGAATCCAGTGCAGTCTGCAAAAGAAAGTTGCTCAAAGAATAGTTGTATCTGTGAAAAAATCCCTCTTTTTTATGAACTAGTAAAACAGCCACCCCTTGAGCACTTTGAGGCATGCCTCTTTTGAGGTTTCTTTTGAGATCGGAACTCAGAAATGAAGAAGGAAATAAGGAGCATTATGTATTCAATGCAGTCTCACCCTCCAGCCACCACACCACGTCAGCTCCAAGATGGGGTGATGCTGTCATGGGGTTTTCTTGGCAAGAAAGGATGGGACATCCCGTGTCACCCAAGTGAGTTTATGTATCTGAGCTGGGATTGTAATCCACTCAGAGCCTTTGTCCCATAAGAAAGCTACCCCATTTGTGCTGGTTCCCCAAAAGATTGGTTCAGAGGGCACTGCCATTGTCTTCCTCTGAGGCTGAGAGAGTGTAACCCAAGATCACCCAGTGGGGATTTGAACCCTGGCCACCAGAAGTCCTAGTCTAGCACTCGAACCACTGTTCTTCTTGCTCTGCTGCTTATATGGAAGGTAGAAAGAAGAAATGCTTATATTTGCACTTCTGTGGCTGAAAATGTGAGACAGAGATGGGAGCAAACATTGTGGATGCACCACTGTTTCTAGACCGAGGTGAACAGGAGAGTTTGCTTTCTAACATTTAAAAAGAGAATTTAAAAACTGTGTAACCAGCACGTGGAAGTTTTCTCCCACTTTGATGGTATTGAAAGGAGTACTGTTCCTCATTATTATTTATCTTTAGCCTGCTTTTTCCCCAGGATTGGGGCATGAAACATCTAACAATTGCTTTGTAAAAGCCATACAGTTAAAACATGTAGCATTGCCTTTGTTGTGCTCCTTGAGCTCTGCCTGCCTTCCGCCTCTCCCTCACGTTGTGCACATACTGCAAAAGTCTTGTTGTGATGTCTGAAATCTAAGTCCATTTCCCCCGTTTTTTGTTTTGGGCAGCTAAACCAGAAGAGGTGAAGCTGGCCACAGAGGTTGCCACTGCAAATGACGTGACCGCCCCGCCCAGCAAGGAGCTCCCTCCGAGCCCTGACAAGAAGGCCAAGGTGAGACAGCTCCGCCTCCACCTCCCTCCCAGCCAGGTGCAGGATTTGGTGCCCACTGCCGCCTGCTGCTTCTTCTTTCCCTCCTTAAGCCAATGATAAGTTCTCTTCTCTGAGCTGACCGACACAAAGGGAGGCATAGTCCACCCCCCTTTTGCCATACAGGATGGTAGCACCAAAACCCTCCTGACAAATATTGATCCAGCCCCTGTTTAGAAACCTCCAAAGGAGTTGACTCCACTGGGCTTTCAGGAAGCAGCGTGTTCCTCTGTCAGACAGCTCTTATCCTCAGGAGGGTCTATCTAGTGTTAAGGTGCAATCTCTCTTTTCTTGATGTTTGAATTTGTTGCTCCAGTGGGTCCTACTCTCTGGAGGAGCAAAAAAACAAGCTTTTAAAGGAAGGCTGACACTTTCCAAATGGCATTCAGAGCAGATTTGGCCCTAAACCACCAAATTGGACCTCCTTAATTCTCCAAATACACCAATTGCTTTTCTCACACTCAGAGAACTGAATTCTGGCAATTTTATTTTCCTCCTGGATTGACTTCTTATTTTGCACTCATTTTTTGCCACAGAGTATTTTGTTCACAATGTGCTTTTTTTCTTTTTGTTCCACGTGTGTGTTGTGTGTGTTCCTTTGTTTTGCTTGCGTGTATCCATGTCCATTTTGACCCAAAGACTCCAGTCTCCACTCCAGCAGCCAAGCCTGCTGCCGCGGCAAAAGCCAAGCCCCCCACCAACGCCACCCCTGGCACCAAGCGGCCGGCCTCTGCTACGCCCGGCCCAAACAAAAAGGCCACCAGCCCCACTGCAGGCCCAGCCGCAAGCCCTGCCGCTGCCACCCCTAAGCGCCCAGCAACCAGTGCGGCACGACCCTCCACCTTAACTCCGAAGGACTCCAAGCCAAAGGTAAGCAGCGGGGCTGGACTTGACTTTCAGGCCTTGGTTGTGTGACTGGTCACAATAGGAAAAACGGACAGTCTCAGAACAATGGGTTTTGCTATGAATTGATATCTTTATCATTTCTCTGCCTTTTACTTCCCTGTTATGGGAAAGGCCTTGAAAACTGCACAATTTGGGAGAATTATTTGAAGTTTGGGTCTAATCTTTACAAAGCAGCCCCAAGGCAAGCACATGGCAGCCTTTTCTAGGAATATACCACCTCAGAACAGTGTGAGGATTGGACTATAACTCTGGAGAGCAGGCCAGCGTAATTACTGGCTATGTTGGCTGAGGGATTATGGGAGTCATAATTGAAAAATAAGAGCCCCAAACTCTTCTGTTTGGACCAGTCGAGT
Source organism: Anolis carolinensis (assembly GCF_035594765.1). Classification (NCBI taxonomy): domain Eukaryota; kingdom Metazoa; phylum Chordata; class Lepidosauria; order Squamata; family Anolidae; genus Anolis; species Anolis carolinensis. Next base: position 118,634,730 of record NC_085846.1, read on the forward strand.
TACAGGGGTGAGCTTGCATCAGGAGGGTTTGTGGCACAAGTAGGCTTTGAGGAGCACTTGGTGGGAGCAGACTAGGGTTGATGCTCGGGCTGATCAGCGAAGGCAGCTCTGAGGTTCAGGGAAATAAGGACAGAGTGGTCTCAGAGGAGGAAATGGTGGAGCAGCTGAAGCTGAAGGCGCAGTGGTTGCCCACAAGCCTGTCTTTGGGCAGTGAGGGCAGGGGAATGGTTGAAGGCTGATAGCTGGGGAATAAATCCAGCCCTACGTGGCTAAGGGGAGAGCCATTGTGCAGCTGCCATTTGAGAAGTTGTGTTATTTTGTAGTGAAATTATATTTGGTTTTGGCTTTGAATGGTCAGTGTGCCCATAGGCCAGCAAAGGTTGCTGCACCCATTCTCCTTGTGGCTGGAGGATGGTTTATGTGTCTTCATTTTAAAGACAAAAATGAGAGTGAGAGGAGCTGAGCACCCCTAAGCAGAAACCACTTCTGCTTTTAATTTGCTGGAAATTTGCTGCCCTTTTGGTAAGAAACTTCAACTGGGCTCCAGTTCCCATAGTTACTGGGCTTTGCTTATCAAAATCCTGATACTTCTTTTAATCAACTTCGAGTGAGTGTAAAAGAAACAGGCATTCTTGAGTCTGCTCCAAGAAGTGCTTTTTGAATCTCTTGAGATGCCAACACTTCTAACTGCAGCTCCTTTGCCATTAGTGTTGGATTTTAGTGATTCTGGGTGAGAAGGAGGTCTGTCAAGTAATTAATTAATTAATAATAACAATAACAATAATAATAATATCCCGCTCCATCTCCCCAAGGGGACTCGGAGCATTTGACAGCAATGTGAATAATATGTTAAAAAGCAATAAAACAAATAACCAATTTAATTTGAATCAACAAAAGTAACAACACAAAATCAATGCAAAGTGAACCAAAATATATTAAATTAACACCACTATCATCCATAAATAAATAAATAAGGATTGTATTACATAAAAGCAATTACAATATCTCAGCCACTGCTCTGGAACCAATGACATCCAGTTAAGAAATGTAATTCCATTTAAATCATCCAACCATTGTACATTACATTAACCATTATCTAGAGCAGGGGTCCCCAAACTAAGGCCCGGGGGCCACATGCGGCCCATCAAAGCCATTTATCTGGCCCCTGCATCGGCAGCTCCCTCCTCCTCCGCCGAGGAAGGTGTGTGCGGCGCAGGGTAGGAGGGAAAGGCGCGCACCTTTCTGTCTCCTCCCTTGCCTGGTGTGTGCCTTCCAAAGCTTTGCTTGTTTATAATGGTGTTTTAATTATTATTTAATTAATTATTAAGGGGTGCTTTGCTAGTACTTTTGGTGCACAAAGGTGGACAGAGGTTGGACTAAATGGCCCAAGGGGTCTCTTCCAACCCTTTTTATTATTTTATTATGATATGACTATGATTAACATTGAGGCTGTATTTATTCCTGTTTTGTTTGTTTACTTCAAAATAAGATATGTGCAGTATGCACTGCATAGGAATTAGTTCATAGTTTTTTAAAAACTATAGTCCAGCCCTCCAATGGTCTGAGGGACCGTGAACTGGCCCCCCCTGTTTAAAAAGTTTGGGGACCCCTGATCTAGAGCATGTTTATAAAACCAGGTTTTCAGTTCCTTCAAAAGTGTGGAAAGCATACCGTAGTAACCCTTTTCTTACAAGGTGTCCCTCAAGCACAGCTACCCCTCCATCACCCATCCTTCCTGGAAAGAGATTTTCTTCCTCCGCTCCTTGTCTTGCTGCGTCAGCTGTTCCTCGATTGATCAGCCCTTACTCAGGGCCCAGATGGTCTCGGACAAGCGCCATCGAGGCCCGCTGAGTAATTTTCTCTTTCTGCCTGTAATTAAAGAATTTCCTCTTGGCAGATGATGCTGAGGGGGTGGGGACATGGATGAGGTCTAAAGGACCAGAGCCTTACAACTCAAAAATAAGAAATCAGGCATTTTGTGTCTTGATGGCACCTCTTGGCTAGCTCTTGTCTTAGGGATGCAGCTCTCTTGGAGCCACCTTCTGAACAGGAGCCAGCTTGGCAGCTGAAGCAGGGAGACTTCTTGCATAAGGTGAACATAAGCATTGACATTACTCCTGACAGCATACTGTGGCTGGTGGCACAATGTCACATAGATGTTGTTATAGCATGCCTTCAAGTCATTTTGACAGCAATATCAACTTATCACAAGGGTTTCTTAGCAACATTTGTTCACAGGCCCTTCTCTGAGCCTGGGAGACCATGACTTTCCAAGTGGGTTTCCATGGCTGAGTGATGAATTAAACAATATCTAGTCTAACACTCAAACCATTACACCATGCTAACTCTCCTTTCAAATTGACTCTCACTTATGTCGACCCTCTCCGAGGGTTTACCTGGCCAATTCTGTTCAGTGGAAGTTTGCTGCCATTGCTTTCCTCGGAGGCTGAGTGAGTGTGACTTTCCCTGGCTCACCCAGTTGGTTTCCTGGTGTGCTTGTCCAACACACAACCATCTATAGCCCAGTGACTGACACATAGATGCTACAGTGCCATAAAATGTAGTTCACTTTCCAGCCTATTATCCTCCAATTGAGTGGGATTTGGTGGTTGATGAGGATCTAACTCAGAACCTTTCTTGGAAAATACTAGAACCTGTGTGGTGTTGAGGCGCTAACTCCTTGCTGACTTGGTCTGTTAAAACCATCCACATTGCTGAGAGCACACCTTCTGGCATTTCAATAAGCCAGGGGCATTTTTGTAAACTGAGGCCAGGCTCTCTTTGAAATGGATTTTCTTTCTTTTTCCCTTTTTCATTATTAGGGGACAGACGTCAAAAGCCTGGATAAACGGACCTCCCCTTCGAAGCCTCCATCTGCCGCAACCCCTCGGCCGAATGCAAAAAGCAGCCCAGCAGCCCCCAGGCCATCAACGGCCCTCTCAGGTCAGAGCATGCCACTGGCCCCCAGAACCTCACCAGCTCCCCTCCCAAGAGACCCTCCAGCGAGTGCTCCCTCACCCAAACCCGGACAAAGCATGCTGGCTTTGAGGCTGATGGTGCTTTGGGGGTCTTGTTTCTTTTAGGCTATTGACCTCAGCCGTAGAAATGAACAGAGAGGCTCCTGGAGAGAAGCAGGGCTTAGAAGCTTTCATTTTTCTTTGTTTCTTTTTGGAGTGCAACCCCTATATCACATCCACTGGTCATATTGCTTGGGGATTCTGGGAGCTGTAGTTCAAAGGAGTAACTTCTCCAGTCTCCAGTCAGATGTTTCAGTGGGCCAACATCTGCATGAGCTGTGCCATGCTAAAAATGTAAACTCCCAAATTCTTCAGATCACATCTGACAAATGTTTTTTAAAGAATCAGCAATGCCAGTACCAAATCGGCAAGAACACCAGGGGGTGAAAAAGGGGGCCACCAGCAGAAGTGGGTCAATCTCTTGGTAATTGAGGCCCTACTAGGATAGATTGCTTAGATCTGGCCTTTTAAGGCATAGGTTGGGAAAGCACTGAATGGATGCTGGAGTAGGCGATACCAAGGCTCATCACACTCTCTGTACATTATGCAGCTACCAAGACAGATGCAAAGCCCTCTGATGCCAAGAAGTCCACCACAAAACCACCCTCAGGTAACACCCCACCCTGCTGCGCTTTTTAGATGTCTTCTTTTTTGCATCCTGAAGTTCTAATTCTATTTGGTCTGCTGCCATTGGTCCCTGCTCATTGCTTTCCTCCTCTGCTGCCTCCTCCTCCTTTTCTTTTTGGCAGCCGACTTAAGCCGCCCGAAAAGCGCCCCGGCCTCTGCTGCTCCTTCCCTGGCTTCCGCTGGAGCTGCTGCTGCCACTGGCCGGCCCAAGGCCAAGCCAGCCGTGCCCAAGGCCTCCGGGATGGCAAATACTGCGACTGACGCCAAGAAGGCCTCCACACTCAAAGCTGCTGCACCAAAAACCAGCCCCGCTCCCAAACCCCCGCGGCCCCCAACCAGCATCTCCGCCCCTGACCTGAAGAACGTCCGCTCCAAGATTGGGTCAACGGATAACATCAAGTACCAGCCGGGCGGAGGAAAGGTACATGCCGCTTTTGAGACAACAGTTCACTTGGGTGGCTGGGAAAGACTCTTCCTGGGCTCCTTCCGCACTGTAGATCTATAGCAGGATGATTCCACTATCGCTGCCATGGTTTATTCCCCGTGGAACCTTGGGATTTACAGTTTAGGGCAGTGTTTCTCAAATGCTTCTCTAGATGTTTTAGACTGCAGCTCCCACAATTACCAACATCTGGTAAGCTGGCTGGGATTTCTGGGAGCTGAAGTCCAAAACACCCGGAGGACCAGAATTTGAGAAACACTGGTTTAAGACAATGTATCAATGTATTCAAATCCTTGGGCAGAGAGCTCTAATGCCTCAGGAAACAATAAATCCTAGGGCTCCACAGGCATCAGCCAGGGCATGTAAGGTGGAATCATAGCATAATCATTGTACCGTGTGGACAGGGTCCTGCTCATAAAAACTGCACAACTTGCTGGGTTTGTTCTTTATATAACTCAGAAGAACTTTGGGTCTGGAAAAGCCAAGCCCAGAGGTCCAAAAGGGGGGGTTCTTTTTGAATAATGGATTGGAGCTATTTCCTTCAAGACCATAGTGGGACAGCCTTCTCCAAATCTAGTGCTCTCCAGAAACATTAAGCTACAATTCCCATATTGGTAAGGAATGATGGGATTTGCATTCCTGAGCAGCCATTTGAGGAAGGCTGTATGTGGTTGAGTGTTTTGGACAAGAAGGAGCTCCGTTGAGTTCCAGTTTGGAAAGGCAGCAGTGTGTAAATGAAGCAATGGAGGGAGGAATGGACTAATGCCATGCTTCTGGCGTGTCTTCATCTACAAGAGGGGTGCAAATCATGCAGACCCCCCTGACAAGGGAGGCTGCCCATCATTCCAACCCACTTCTGCAGATGTAGGTAATCCCATAAAATGAGCCTGGCTTCCAGTTGGGGTGGGAACAGGGAACCCCATCCATGAAGTGTATGGTGCACCCACCCGGCAGCCCCTGCTCCTGGCTGCCTGCCTGCCTTGAACAGCACCAAAGGCTGGCTGGAACCATTCCTTCTTCCTTTGCAGGGATTTTTGCTCAAAGGAAGCAGCTCTAGCTGTGTTGTATTTGCCTTGGCTCTCTGCTCCAGGGCAACTGAGATACTCGTGGTATTACCCTGCAGTTTGTTGGTGCTTTCAGTTTTCCTGGAATAACAATCCCTTTCACTGAACCCTTCCCAGTGCCAGATATCCAGGTGTTTTATTATTATTTATTACAACATTTATATCCCGCCCTTCTCACCCCCGGAGGGTGACTCATAATCTCATATTCTGCCCTGTGTTACCACGTTCAAATCTCTTCGTTAGCAACAAGGAAGGTAGTCTGGTTCATTCCATTATAGCAAAATGCAAGGTTACAATGCCGGAGCTGGTAGAGTCTTTCAGTGTTCAAGTATGTTTGCAAACGCTGTGGGGGTTCATGGTTTTGAAAGGAAGAAGCATACGATATCATCTCTGTGTGATGATAGTCAGTCAGTGGTCCAGTTTAAAACCCAGCAAAGATGCAGTTGCTCTAGGTTGCTCCAGAAGTGAACTTTGATTCTCAGCTGAAGAAGGGAGTGATGGGGCATGCCTGGATCAAAACCTTTGACCAGATCTCATTGGACTATGAAGCCCTAGGAAGAAAGTTGAAGTGTTTAGGGGCGCAGGTCACATTCTTTCTACTTGTACCAGTGAAAAGTAGATGACCACCTGACTGGGAGGGTGGCTTCCCTTTGGCCAGCATGGGCACATGATGCTGGGGTAGGTAGCCTTTTGGGGTGGCCCCAACATAGCTTTTTGTATAGGAAAAGCTATGCCAGGAGATCATTCTATCTGTTTTGCTTGCACCCAGGTGTCCCGCTGTGAGTAGTAAGTGGGCTGGTCCTTAGTTGGGGCTCCTCCAACCTCAGTCTCCTCCAATCCTTGTCTCTTCCCCAGGATTCCCCTCCGGTTGTTGTTTTGACATCTCCCCGCCCTTGCTGCTGCTGTTCATTTCTTTCTTTTTTTTAAACCTCTCATGATGTGAAAGTCACCCTCCATTTGTCTCCATTTAGGCCAAAGTAGAGAGAAAGGCAGACTCGGCCGAGGCTGCCCGAAAGCCTGAACTCAATGCAGTCTCTAAACCGGCTCCCACTAAAACAGCTCTTTCAAAAGAGGGTGCCCCAAAGCAGCCCAATGGGAAAGTGAGTTTCTCTTTCAGACTTCTATCACTTGGGAGAGAAAAGGACCGGCTCCTCTGCTCTGTTCTGTTTTATCTTCCCACTCCAACGCACCTTCAGCTGGTTTTGATCACTTCCCTCCTTCTCTCTTAACACTCTGCATTTTCCTGCTCTTGGCATGGCTCCTGCCCTCTCCTTCTTTTCACACACTTTCCTTCCTTGTGTGTCCCACTTGGCTGTCGGTGAAACTGTTAGTCTTACTCTAAGCAGGCCTTGAGGTGGGGTCTCTCCCACCTTGAGCTTTGTTTCTGAATGGATTTTGAAGGGGGGACAGAAGGGGATGGGGGCACACCCACATTGGGGAGGAGTCTATTCCCCAGGCCACTCCAAACCCAGCCAGATATCCCTGGAAATGCCAGTCCTTTCCCATATCCTATGAGGCACTTGGTCATGCAACATGTTTGAGAATTGGGCTGTGACGGAGGGAAAAGGCAGCCGTCCACATGCAGACCAGTGTAATTGGAGCTGTATTCCTGGGATTGTGACTAAATACATCTTTGTAAAAGAACAGAGACTTGCAGATTTCTCTGTGAAGGTGAGAGATAGTCTTTGTAAAGGGAAGGGAAGCTGTGACCTTTCGCAAAATGACAAATTTATTATTACTATAATCTCTCACTTTGGCAAAGTTGGCCAAGGCTGATGGCAAATGGGAGTCCAACAGAATCTGAATTCCATTTGTTTGAACTCTGTTTCCCATCTGGGAATTGGTGTTCATTGTTCTTAGAACATCCAGCTTCACTCTCCAGCTCAACTTGAAAACGTTCTTTAATTTTAGACAACTCAAGTATTCCCCATTCAGCATGGTCATCAGCTGTGCTGACTGGAGGATGTGAAGAGATATTAATTCAGATAAGGAATGTATTTAGCTCTGGGGAACTGAGACAAGGGCACTTCACTGAGGGATAAAATGATTTTCCCCTCTAAGAACCTCCCAGTATCCTGCTTTCAGTCCCCTCTCCAGCTTGCCAAAGCCAAGTGTTTTTGAGAGGAATAGCTTGGTCATTTACCAGGAGGATCTCCATCTTCCTGCTTATACTGGATGATGTGTCAAAATGGCCGTGAATGGGCCCATCCTATCTGACAGCTCACTTGCAGTTTTCCTTCACACTTGAACCCCATGTTGTCAATAAAAGCTCCTACCCCTGGAAATGCTCTTCCTGTCCAGACACCCTCAAAGGCTGTGAAGGCCAGTTAGTGGCTCTGCGTTGGCACTGCCAGGGCCAGAATGTTCCTCCCTCTCATTGGCAGTCTTGGCTTTTTGTCAGTTCACGTCGGACCTTTCAACACTGCCCTTTTTGTGAGGCCTTAATGGGCTATGGGACTGGATGGAGCTGGTCTGAAATACAATGTCTCAGCTTGCCTGGCATCGCAGCTGACCCCAATTACGTTGAACTTTGGTGGCTTGTCAGGATGGGCTGGCTCCCTCTTCCTCTACAGACTGGCCTCTGCTGGTCCAAAGGCTTTGCCGCTCTGCTTCACGCAGGCTTCGAGTGGCTGTCTTCAAAAGGGCACGTGGCCGGCTATCTCGGGGATATGTTTGTTAGATGAGGGTGATGGGTTATGGATGGATGCCCTGGGAAGGGCAACAGATGGCTCTCTGTTGTGGAAGCAGAAGGGTTGCATTGTCACTAGAGGGCACAGCCCTTTCATACTTGATGCTCATTTCTCCCAAACATGTCCATCCTTTCCCTTGCTACACACACACAGCAGTGGAGGAAAGCAGACTCAGTGGCTCTGACATCCTACCTACCTCATCACTGGGAATGGGGCTTCAGACCTGCCCATTCCATGCTCTCCAAGCTCATTCCAGCCAGTGGCAGATCTATGATTCCATTACCTCCCACACCAGACCAGGCTTTGAAGGAGCTCCCCAACATTGGGCTAGTTCCCTGGGAAGTCCTGAGGACCCATGGGATGCTGGATGGAGGAGTGGGAGGGCAAAATGAAAGTATTAAGAATTCTTCCCACACAATGAAATTTTCCTCGAGTTCCCAGATTTCTGGCAGTGCAATAACTTACAATATCAGTCCAACATTTAGAAACTGAATTTAGGTTTCCAAACAAAGGGGAAAGCAGAGCAGTATAAGTACAAATATAGCAAATAGAAGGGTTCTAGGCATTCCTTCAGTCTCTGCAATGCTTGAGATGTGAAGGAAAATGGGGGGGGGGGGAGGGAGATAATTCTTATTTGCACACACCCCTGAGTTATAACTGCATCCAGATATAAAGTCCAGACAGAGTAGCTGTAAATGCAACCACAACAAGGAATCTCAACAACCAACAGATTGGTTCTAGCAGAAGCTTTCAAAATAGCTTTTATCGAGTGCAGTTGGAAGTTATGTAACAAGGCTAGTGTTCCCTCATCAAAGCTGGGCTTCTTTGGTTGTAAGGGCAGTGGGAGTTTGAAGTGGGTAGTCAAAAAGGGGGTGGAAGTGAGGCAGTCAAGCACCTAATCTCCACTGATGTGTCTTTGGAGGTAGTCTATTGTGCAAAGAAAAGTGACCTGAGATCCTTTCAAGTTTGTCTGTTTCTTCCTGAAAGGACGGTTGGACAAGGTTAGGTCTTGGCCTGGTCCAATAAGACCCTTTAGCAGACATCCCTAAGCAAGACTGTCTGAACTGGACTGTGTCGCACAGATCTGAGATACACAAATTTCTAAAGACACCCCACACATGTGCTCTTTCTTTGTAAATTGAAAGCAGTTGGCTGCTCTGATTCAAGACAAAGTCAACCAGAGCAGACTGAATGCCACCCATTCCGGAACAACCTGTGAAGCGTTTGTTCTTTACGGGGCTTTTCAAGCCAGGGAAAGAAATACTTTCCATTAGGGAAGTGGGTGTATCGATAGGGAGCAGAACGTCCTTAAGGGGTATAGCTCAGTACTCTGACCACTCACCACTGTTTGCTTTGCTGCCGCGTTGGTTCATTGGCTTCCCTCTCTTTCCGTTCTCTCTCTTTCTCTGTCTCTTCCCTGTCCGCGTTTGTTCACATGTAATCCCTCGGAGGCAGGTTGACATTCTAACACTGGCTCTCTTGTCTCCCTGTCCGTCTGCCTGCTGTGTCTTGCCTGTTGCTCCCTTGAGAGAGTTCTAACCAGCCCTTTTCCCTTGTGTTGTTTTCTCCATCTCTGTGACGCTCCAGGTCCAGATAGTCTCCAAAAAAGCCAACTACAGCCACGTCCAATCCAAGTGTGGGTCTAAGGACAATATTAAGCATGTCCCTGGAGGTGGGAATGTAAGTATGAGGGGCTCTGGACCGCTGTCTTTCTACTAACTCACTCCCTTTTCTTGTTTCAGTTTTGACTGGGGTGTGTCTGTCTGGGGTGTGTGTTTGTGTCTTGTCCTCCAATGCATTAACGTGTTTAGTAGGAGACCTGGTAGTGAATGCAGCTAGAGAAGTGGTGAATGCAGCTAGAGTTAGGAGCAGTTGGATCAGCAATGCTTTGTGAGTGATGGGCATCCTGGAGAGAGCTGTCCTTTGAGGGGCAGGTGCAGTTTCTTCTAAAAGAATACTCAGGCTGTAGAGCAAGGAGGATTCTGAAACAAGGTCTGTTTCCTGTCAGCCTCTCAACCTCCTGAGGAGCAGTGGCATCTCTGGTGGTCCAGATTCCTATCTATTGGGGGATTGCACTTTGCAGAGTGTGTCCAAGTAGATGCCACAAATCAGCATGTTGGTGAGCGAAGATCTGGATATCAGTAGACTCTTTCTTGTTACCTACCCCATGGTTGAGTCTAAAGCTTGTGGAATTTACTTTTGGAGGACTACAACACTCAGAACCTGCCAGAATAGCCAAACAGCTTTTAAAAGAAGAATAAGTAATGTAGTAACTCCTTCAAACAGCTCCCTTCCATAGTAGTCTCCTTGGCCTGAGCCTCTTTTGGATGGTAGCCACAGCACTTCTGCCATTTTGTGATCACCATTGAGTTTCATTCAGTATGACTAGTATTATTCTTTTATACCTGAGTTTGGTCCAGTGGGTTGTAATACATTTGAATTCCATGGAACCTGTTAGGTTGCAGGGTCTGAAGAGAAGGGTGCTTTTTTTTTTTTTTGCTGGCAATCACTTTTGTCCAATACATTTGCCCCACCACGAGCTCCCATCTGCTGGTGGAGGAAAGCCCATAGTGGCAATTGGAAGGCTATCTTAGTTGAACAGACTAACAGCAGTTTTCTGCTACTCCTTCGGCAACAGTTCAACTAGGGCTCCACCTTTTTTTGCCATTTGAGCCCCTGGGTGAGGTTGCATACTACTTCATGTTCCTCCCATCCATAGAAAGCCAGCATGTCTATGAGAAAAGGCTTCCATCTGTACTTTTCTCCTAGCAATGGACCTTTTAATTCATTAACTAATTAATTAAAAAAGGTTCCTTGCTAGGGAGAAAAATATAGATGGACGCCATTTCTCCAAGAGATGCTGGCTTTCTATGGATGTGTATATATATGAGGGAATAGTCATTAATGTAAACTCCTCCAGCAGCTTTCCTTGTTACAGCTCAGGCCCAGGCTGATCCCTTGTTGACAACCAGTCATCTGCAGCCGGCAGTTTTTCTTGGCAATTGCATAAATTCATTAGTAATAATGGCTGGATGCCAGTGCAGATGGAGACTAGTTCAGCTCTTTGCCTTCCCCTTGCGGAGAGATACTCCCTAGTAAAAGAGAATGTTGTTTCCAGTCATACTGAATCAAATTTGCCTCAGTTTGAAACTGAACCAATGTAGTGGGAGTGAGCTTGTGGGGGAGAAATTGGAGGCACCTCAATGGAAGGAAGTTTTAACACTGCGGGAAGCAGATGAGTGTGTGGCTATTGAAATTTGTGGGACTAAACCGTGTGTTTACTACCCTATTGCTGCACAGCCCACTGTGGAACACCAGCCAAAGACTCCATTCTAGATATGATGACAGTAAGAAAGCAAGGGTGCTGAGCAGAGTGGAGGATGCTGGTAGTGTTTCAGAGCTGTCACTGCAGTGGAATGTGTGTGCACCCCCCCCCCCCATCCCAGAAAGCCTTTCACTCCTAGTTGCTTTGGTGATGTCTCACTTTGGGACTCACACAACTAGTTGCACATCTCTTCTCTGGGTGAACAAGGCAGCTGCTGTGCCAAAAGACCAACCTGTTTCTCAGGAAGAGGAGCCACATCCCAATTGTTTCTCTAATGCAGGGGTCCTCAAACTTTTTAAACAGAGGACCAGTTCATGGTTCCTCAGACTGGAGGACCGGACTATAGTTTGAAAAAAAACAAAAACATGAACAAATCGCTATGCACACTGTACATATCTTATTTGTAGTGCAAAAAAAATTCATGAAAGAAGAATACAGTATTTAAAATGAAGAACAATTTTAACCAACATAAACTTGCCAGTATTTCAATGGAAAATGTGGACCTGCTTTTGGCTGATGAGAAAGCTAATTAGAATTGTTGTTGTGTTGCCTTCAAGTTGTTTCAGACTTAGGGCGACCCTCAGTCTAAAGTTTAGGCTGGCGGCAGGTAAATGACGTTGACGGATCACTTCTGGCCTGTAGGCCTTAATGTGGGGACCCCTGCTCTAACGGGACCATTTGGGGACTTTTCTTCACAATGAGACAGGTCCAAGCAACCTGTGTGCTGTGCATGGTTTAGGTCTCCTTTAAAGAAAAGTTGTGGGTTGAACCTTAGACTGCAGGTGGGCGTCCTTTTCTGTAGAGTTAAAGGGATGTGTGTTTCACAGACAACCCTTGCCTCCTCCAAAGCTGAGATGTGTTAAGTTGTATTGTGTGTTGTCATCTTGGTCAGGGACACTTTGGGTGAATCTCCCTCTGTCTTGGAAGTTGGAGTGGGGTTGGCAGGGGGTTAGGGTTCTGGTCTATGGGTTGGACACAGTCAGCAAGGCTTTTGTGGGCAAAACCACACCAGGCTCTGCTACCTGTTTGCTGCTCTTTGCTGGTGAGCTGCAAGCCTTGAATCCCCATAGAACCACCTCGGCTGGAGGAGGTATTCCTCAGGGGTTGAAACCTGTAACTTTGGGGTTTTTTGCGGGGGGAGGGGGTGAGAGCAGTTCTTAATACATAATGTGCTTGTTCTACTTGCTTCTTTCCACACTTCTTTGTGGGTAAAATCACTTCCTTTTTTTCTCTACAGACTCTTATTTCTTTTATGCCCTCAATAACTGCAGCAAAAATCAATTCAGACCTAACCACTTGCAGAGATAAATTATTGGTGATGTTCCAGCATTATGTGCTAAAAACTGTCCCTTTGCCTTCAACTTTCCAGTTCCATTCCTTCCACAGCCATCTGAGTTTCAGAGAGCTGGGTTGGTGCCCACTCTGGTACCCTTTTCCTCTCTTTCTCTTTCTCCCACCTTCCCCTTCTTACACTGTCACTTGTTTTTTTTTTCACCTCCTTGGCCCTCAAACCAAAGTTCTTCGGCCATGGAGTCCCAAGAGTAAAGTGCTTATTGTTTTCAGGTTCCAATTGCCCCCAAGCCAGCCACGGGCCACCACTCCCAGCCGTCTACCGGCCCCAGGCCCAGCCAGGGCAGTACCAATGTGAGTAAAAACCACCACAGTGGCCAGCTTGGCCTTTGAGTGTTCACCTTATTTCTTTTCTAAAGGCTTCATGTTATCTTTTCTGGTCTTGGGCAAAAGTGACTTGCTCCCAGGGTGGCCCTGGCCCTGTTGGGAGCGTGCCCTTTTCAGTAGACGCAATTAAATTGTTATACTCTTTTATTGGTTTCATTGTATGATCCTCATATCCATAGGCGATACGTTGCTGGACTTCATGTGGATATGCAAAATTATGGATAATAGTGAACCTTTTTGACATGAAGGATATCTGGCTCAGGAATACCATAGAGTCATATTGGAGAACCTAGAAATTGCCTAGACACAACACATTTTGTTGGATGTAGATAAATACTTGCCCCACAGATACAGGGATTGCATTATATTCCATGATATAGAAGCTCCAGATTGGCTACAGATAGAAACTACAGCTTGGAACCACCATACAAAGAAGTAGCATGCTGTTTGTTTTTTAAATGAGTAACATGGTTGGCAACACAGTGCCTTCTTGAGGCACCATTGTCAGTTTCTCAAAACAAAGAAAACTTCCAAATGACCACAAATGCACCCTCCTCAAAAAATCTTGCTAGTAATAAGTAAATGTTGTGCATGCAGAAGTTGGTAGTGCTGACATCGTCCTTCTCTGAATGGTCAACAAGAATTACATTGAGGCTTGTTACTAAAAAAAACTCACTATGGATAATGCCATTACTTTTAGTGCTTGACTTCCAGGCTCTGAGAAAGTACTAATTGGGGCCAGACATGCCTAACCACTGTGCATTCAAGGTTAATTGTCTCTTTTACCGGTCATCGTGGTATCCAGGTTAAATGTGAACTGGTGGGGAATGCCTGCAAAAGCTGCTTACAGGCTGGACCTCACCCCATCCCACCTTGCTGTCCTTCAGTCCCATTTAATCCCCAAAGGTCATCTTCTGCCTCTCACCTTCTTTCCCTTCTTTGAACCATGGTCCTTAACTCCTCCCTAACCCTTTTCTCCATTGTTGCACATTGGAATAAATTATGCAAAGTCACTTGATTTTGCCTAATACATTCTGGGCACATATATTCTGGACTCCTTTGCAAGCTGGCCAGAGACCATATCCCATAACATGCATGGCTTTGCATCTGCCAGCAACCAGTTTCTAACATTTAAAATGCACCAGAGTTCCTGGGCTGTTAGTAGAACCCCAGGGAGCGTTAGCTGCTGCTGCTATTATTATTATTATTATTATTATTATTATTATTATTATTATTATTATTGATTTTTTTCTGTGTCGGGTGCGACTTAAGTTGCTTCTGGTGTGAGAACTGGCCATCTGCAAGGATGTTGCCCAGGGGACACCCAGATGTTCGATATTTTACCATCCTGTGGGAGGCTTCTCTCATGTCTTGGCACGGAAAGCTGGAGCTGATAGACGGGAGCTTACCCTGCTCCCTGGATTCTAACCACTGACCTTTCGGTCAGCAGTCCTGCTGGCAAAAGAGCGAGAGCTCCTATTATTATTGATGATAATCATTTATTATGCACATACTAGTATGACATATAGTGTCTGATGTTACTGCTAAGACACTTCCCTGTCTTCTTTGGCTGCATTCCTGCCTCTGCTTGTATGCATTTTAATAACTTTTGATCTTGATGGGACTTTGAGAAGCCCAGTCCTATGGGACCCCCTCCCACCCATTCACTCAGCAGCCATGTTTTTCCCCATCTTTTGGAATGGCAGGGCTCCTTGCCTAGTCAGCCAGCAGCCCGGAGAGAAGAGGGCACTGGGATGGTGGAGGCACAAACATCCTGGAGCCTTATAAATTCTACAGAGTTTCTGGCACTGCTTGCTCCTGAGAAATTTTCCTTTTTGTTTTCCCTACCTCTTGTTCTGCAGGTGCAGATTCTAAACAAGAAGATTGATCTTTCTAAAGTGTCCTCAAAGTGTGGCTCAAAGGCAAATATCAAACATAAACCAGGTAAGACACAGAGAGAATGAGCTGTGAAGGTCCGAGAGATACCTGGGTTCTCCCTGACTCTACAGCCATCCATAGTATAATATATATTTTAATTGTGCACAGTGTGATGGAATCCTCTTTATTTGTCTCAAATTGCCCACCATTGGAAGATCTCACTGGGTTCCAGTATTGTGAAGACGGGAGAAAGGCTTCTTCTTATCAATGTTATATTACTCCGAAAGGGTCTGGAAACAATCTTGTAGGGAGTTTGGGGAAGAGAAAACAGAAGGATGACATGATAATGCTGTCTGATGGGACTTCATGTGGTTGGAGTAAGCTTGTTTTTGGCTGCTCCAGAAACCAAGGCCTGAATCAGAGAACTAGATTCCAAGAAATAGACCCTCACTAAGCATTAGGGAAAAAAACCCATTAGCAAGTGCGATTGGACAGTGAAACAGACTGTGGTGGACTGTCCTTCACTTTTAGTCAGATGGCCATCTTTTGCCATGGATTTTCTAGATCAGGGCTGCTCAAAATGGTGGTCCCCGATCAACAGCAAGTTTCCTAGAAAGAAAGAAACAGTTGCAAACAAATAAGGTACTGGTCCATAACACTTTGGAGGGGAAAATTGCCAATTTTCCACATCAGATATCCTGAGAAGCCCTGGTCTAGATTGCTGTTGCTCACAGTGACGGTCCCCACACTAGTGCCAGTTCCTGAGCCATTGACCCTGGCCCCGGGTTAAGTTTCCAGGAAAGAAACAGTTGTAGAGAGAAACAGAGAATAGTTTCTGCTCCCCCATATAAGAAAGCCTGAGAAGCCATTTATTTATTTATTTATTTACAGTATTTATATTCCGCCCTTCTCACCCCGAAGGGGACTCAGGGCGGATTACAATGAACACATATATGGCAAACATTCAATGCCAATAGACAAACAACATTCAGTTTTAGACAGACACAGAGGCATTTTTTAACATCTTTCCAGCTTCACGATTTCCGGCCACAGGGGGAGCTGTTGCTTCACCGTCCATTGGTGGCTGTTCTTCCTCTTCTTTTCCTCGTGAGCAGTTTTATGGTGTTGTAGATTAGTTAAATTAGCCTCCCGCATAAAGCGTCCCTAAATTTTCCCTACTTGACAGATGCAACTGTCTTTCGGGGCTGCTAGGTCAACAGCAAGCCGGGGCTATTTTTTTATTTTTATTTTTTTATGGTTGGAGGTTTAACCCGACCCGGGCTTCGAACTCATGACCTCTCGGTCAGTAGTGATTTATAGCAGCTGGTTACTAGCCAGCTGCGCCACAGCCCGGCCCCCTTCCAAGTTGAAAATTCAAGAATTGTATTATGTCACATGTTTTTTTTCTTTTCCAAGCTGCAAAATCATGAGGGGAGTTTCTCTAATCCCTTGTTCCTTTTGCCCTTCCTTCACTTTCTCTAACTACACAGTATCTTTTTTCAGACTTCGCTTTTGCAATCACGGCTGCTACAAGTTTCATCTCAAGTCATGATGTTAATGGTCCCAAATTCAATTCAAATTGCTGATTATGACTTACACATTCCTATAAAGCTTGTGTCCAAGTTATATCTTTATGTTAACTTTATTATCTGCCTTCAAGTTATTTCCAACTTAAGGTGATTGTAAGACTTTCTTGGCAAGATTGATCCAGAAGGAGTTTGCCTTTGCCTTTCTCTGACGCTGAGAGAGGGTGGTTTACTCAGGGTCTCCTTGGTGCTGTCATCCATCTGAGCCCTTGGCGTTTCTCCCTGTAAAGATGGAGAGCCTAACTGTGAGAAGGGGTCCTTTCACATCACATAGTACTATCACCAGGTAGAATTAATATCCTTGGTTTGTTCCAGGAGGTGGAGATGTGAAGATTGAAAATCAGAAGTTGAACTTTAAGGAGAAGGCCCAGGCAAAAGTGGGCTCCCTGGACAACGTGGGGCACATCCCAGCTGGGGGCACAGTGAAGGTACATGTTGAGCAGCGTCCAGTGTGGGTCCCCTCCCTATTCCTCCCCTTACCGTGTGTGGCCACTTGTCAGTCCTTTTGTCACCCATTGACACCTTCATGTCCATTTCCATGGCGCCACATGGAGGACAGTTCAGAATGGGTTCTCAGGTAGGGGAGTGGGAGCAGGGTCAGCAGATTCACTTTAAGGACTGTATGCACCTTGGGGTCTATGGAAAATGGAAGGTAGTGGTAGTTTCAAGGGATTATGACCACAGACCTATCCCTTCCCCTTCTGGTTGGAACGTAGATTGTGTCCCAGCCCACCAAGGTCCACAAGATGAGGTATAATAGGTAAAACGTGAAACATACAAAAACATGTTTTAAAGGCTGGAATAATATCTAGAGAAGTGCTTGCCATATTCAAATCTCCTCTGCATTCTCATAAGTTTAACCAGCCAATTTCAAAATTGCCCACGAGGGAGCATGAGCAGCCGTAAGGGGCATATTGCCGCTGTGGGCCCAGTCATGCAACTGTTGTGGCCGACCTTGGCAAGATGGAGGAGAAGCTACCGCCCTTTCCTGCTGTAGATATACTGTGCATCTCATTTTTTTGGTCCAGAAACTGCTAAATGTCCATGGGGTGGAGGAACAGACCATCCTTTGCGTTGTTGAAGAATGTAGATCTGGAATAAGGCGGGGACACGAAAGAGAAGAAGAGACAGCTCAGCAGCAGACTCATGGAATAGGGCACAGTTTCATCCAAGTTTGGGTTTCTCACAGGCCTCTTACTCCTACAAGTGGCTGCTGGACATGACTCTTGGCTCTCAAACACTCATCCTGGCTTCCTCTGCAGAGTTGCAATGGAATCCTGGCATCATGACCTTTTGCATCATATGGAACATACCACCTGGGAGTCCAGTGGGGCCTTCTCTCTGGAGGTTTTTAAGCAGAGCTTGGATGGCCATAGGTCAGGAGTATTTTCCTGCATGGAAAGGGGTTGGATTGCATGGTCCCAACTCTAGGATTCTGTGTGCACCGATTCTATGTTATTGTGTTTCCCTCTGTGACCACTTGTGGAACTCTTGTGTGGTTGAGCCAGGTAGCCTTGGGCAGGAAGTGTGGAATGTGAAGAGAGCAGGCTGGGCTGGATGAGTGGAGAGCGAGGCAGGGTTGGAAATGACGATCAGAATATTGACAAAATGCAGGGTTGAATCCTCTCTTCACTGGGAAAAGAATGTGGCAGCATCAGCGGTAATGCAGAAGGCTAGCAAGGAAGGGCTTGGTGTAGGCAGAAGGTACCAGGGGCCTGAAGAAAGGGATGCAGAGCAGTGGGGCTGAGTTATCTCAAGGAATGGCCTCCTGCCTCAAAGTGTGTCTGTGTCTCGGTGACCCTGACGAGGAGCCGTCCAGTCTCTTTGCTAGCTTGTCTTCTTCATCTCACCCCATCCCATTCCCATCCTCGTATTGACGCCTCATTGTCCTCCCCCACCCCATTGTTTCATTTTAGACTGAGGGGGGTGAGGAGGCAGCCCCACAGAACGGAGCTGTGACCGGGCCCCCGCAAGGCAGCGGGGTCATGCAGGAGAATGGCGTAGGGCCAGCCGCCACCCCCGTTCAGGGCAGTGGTGACCAAAGGGAAATTCAGTGCTTCGACACTCACATACAAGAAACAAGTAAGTGCTGGACCTTTTCCTCCCCAAGGGGCTTTGTAGCAGCTCAAAGTGGGGGTCGTGTGTGGATAGGGTTGTCTGTAGTGGTGATGGGGGAGCAGTGCTGGAAATATCTCACCCTGCCTTCCTATTCAAAGGAACCCTCGCAATGGCAGAGAGGCAGTTGGGGGGGGGGGAGAATGGGCATGGGTCACATTGTGTCTCTCCCCAAAACGGGGCGCAGCATGTGTGCCAGAGATTCGTGAGATGAGCTGCTAGAGAGCCACATATTTCCCCCTTCCCTCGTTTTCTCATTGGATACTTCTAGAAATTTGTTTGTTTGTTTATTATTATTTATATTTATTGTTTGTTTTGGTTCATTTCTACTAATTGTGTTAATGGAGCAATTGCCTTTTATTTTCCAGGCATCTAACGATGACATTCTGGTATCGCCTTCCGCCCCTTTTTTCTCTCCCCCCGCCCCCTGACTCCCCCGTCTTCCCGTTCCCCTGTGTGTCGCTGCAGATTGAGTCCCACAAACTGACGTTCCGTGAGAAGGCCAAGGCCCGCACGGACCACGGAGTGGACAGCACCACCGTAGTCTTCAACAACAACCACCACCCCCCAGTCTTTTCCGGTGGCACCTCTCCTCGGCGTAGCACCTCTGTCAGCGAGAGCCTGGGCTCCGGCGCCTCCTCTTCTTTGCCACAGCCGCCACTGCCGCCACCTTGGCAGGCCCCCCTCTCAGAAGACGAGACCTCTGCCACTCTGTCTCAGCAAGGCTTGTGACTCTATCCCTCGGCCCCCCACTTGACCCTGCCCCCTCCCCACGCGAAGCTTGTCTCCCATAGACCGGAGCCCGGCTTTGGCCCCTGAAAAGTGGGCCGAGTGACCCTCCCCCCTCCCCCAGGCTCCCCATGGCCTGCTGGACCTTTGAGGTGGCCCTCGGGCACGCTGTCTCCCGTTGGGCACAGAAATGGCCTCCACAGCCTCGCGTAATGTTTCTTTTGGTGGGCAGTGGGGGATCAAAGTATGAAATTTGAATGTTCCAGTTCCCCACTCTCTCCCTCCCTCCACAAAAGAAGGTTTTTCTGGTCTAACTGTGTAGGAGGTCTGGTCTGCCGTGCCCATAGTAGATCCTGGTGGAAGCGGAGTAGGGGGAGGTGGTGAGCTTTGCTATAGTCCCTGCCTAGCCCCCAATTCACTCACTGCTCCCCCAGTCCTGTTGAGTCTCCGCTGCAGCATCTTCTGCTGCGTCCTCTCTAATGCTGGTCTGTATTATTCTGAAACATAACTTCATGCTTTCTTGGAACTCTTTTAACTCCCTTAACCTTCTTCCCTTTTTCTTTCCCTTCTTTCATAGTGATTTTAAAAGACAAAAGTGTTGCTGATTACTGTCGCTTCATTGCAGGCTCATGCTACCCCCACCCCCTGCCGCACCCCACCCCATTTTCCCTTTGCCATAGGAGAATTAAAAGAACCATTAACCACTGCTGCAGTGCTGCTGGCATCTTATCAACATATCCAGCCATTTTAACTGTATTCTTTTGGTTTTAATTTTATTTTTCCTTTTTTGTGTGGTGGTTATTTTGTGTGTGTTTAAACATTTGCTTTTGAAATGATGGAGCAAACGTACAGTAAGCAATGTCAGTTTTAAAACAAAAAGTTCAAAGGTTGCGTAGTGGGGGGAGTGGTTTCTTTTTGGGGAGGGGTCACCTAGCTGCAGCCAGACAAAGCTGTTGGGTCAGAAGGGGAATGTGAGGGGAATGTGAGGGGAAGGGCTTTCGAAAGGCTCTGTTGTAGGATGATTTCCCATGGAGGGGAAACGCCTCTTTCCCCAAACTCCACCCCAGACTTGCCATTTGCTCCTGTAGGGGGTGGGTGGGGGAGAGGTATGTATTTTAATCCATGTAGTTGTGGATTTGGCTCGGGCGTGTGGATTTTGTAAGAAGCTGAACTGGGATGTGATGTTCTAGGGAGTAAGCTCAGTCATGGCTGAGAAGCAGTTTGGTTTGTGGGAGTGGGGAAGGCAAGGTGGTCAGGATCAGCACCCCCCCCCCCCACAAGACCAGGAGGGTTCTTGGAAAGTGCATGAGGGTTGTGAAGAGGCAGAGTCTGTGAAGTTGCCTAGCTGGGCTTCTTGTAACAAGGAGAGAGGGCGCTTTCCCCATGGAGGATGGGACCCCGCCCCCTTGTTGCTTCTTGTCCTTAAGGAGAGGGGGCTTTGAAAGTGTGACCTACTTTGTTTCACATTGCAAAATAAAATAAACTATGACACTAAAATGGAAATGTAAATAAAACTTTAAAAACCATGCATTGTGAGAGTCATTAAGAATTCTCATTTAAAAACTGGGAGCCCAAAGGGCAAGGAATCAAGGGCAGGGCGAGAGCTCCAAAGCTGAGCTTCTGCTTTGGGCCAGAGAGAGGGGGGGCTCCACACTAACATGTCCCTCCTGAGAAAAGGGGGAGGAAAAGCAACCGAACACACAAGGATACCTCCATCCCGCCCCCTTGAAAGCTCTCCTCTTGGGCAGGATGCTCCCAGGTGGCACATTAAACCCATAGGTCTCCATTCACACGTAAAGACATATAGCACACTCATGTTTGGTTTATATATATATATATATATATATATATATATATATATATATATATATATATATATATAATATATTAAAGGTTGCATGATTTCTAATAAAATGGCTTTTTAAACTGTAAGAGGTTTTTTTGCATCAAAATGGTCTACTAAATCTCATTATCACATTTTCGCCACCTTAGAATATTTCTAATATTCTAATGTTTTATTAGATGAGGCCACTAGATTTGGCACCTGGAAAGGGGCAGTTTTTTATCTGTCTGCGTTTCTTCACCATCCTCCCCTGCACCTCAGCCATGTTACCCTTGAGCCTGCTCCCTTCTCATGGCGCTGTGAACCTGTGGAGCCCAGCCCTGCTTGGAAGCAACAGGCTGCCCAGCCTCCTCCTGTCTCTTCCTTTGACTTCTCCGTCCTCCGAACCTTAGGCTGTTGTCCCTTGTTGTCACACCATGTGCCATCCAGCTTTCAATGTCTCCAGCACCCGCCATGCCTTCTCCTCTTCGTCCTGCCTGACCCTTTTTCTCCTTTCCA
Source organism: Anolis carolinensis (assembly GCF_035594765.1). Lineage (NCBI taxonomy): Eukaryota > Metazoa > Chordata > Lepidosauria > Squamata > Anolidae > Anolis > Anolis carolinensis. The sequence goes on from NC_085846.1 coordinate 118,656,221, forward strand.
GGAGTCCATCTGGCGACGTCTCCCATCTTGTGAAACTCAAAGGAACTATAAGGACAGCAATAAGGTGGCAATAGGTTTGGGGTACAGGATCAAGGCAGGCATTTGGCTGGCAAGGCATTCCTCTGAGTGAACCTTGATGGAATACACATGTCACTCTTGCACAAGGTCCATGCAAGGGACTGTCCCTGTTGGCTCTGGCCATGTTTAGATGGCTCCGGGGACTGTGTTTTCTTGTGAGCATGGCCCAAAGAGGGACCCGTGAGCAACAGCACTGCCAACCTCAGCTGGGAGAAGTCCACATTGGCCAGTGGAAATGCCAGATCTGAACAGCACTGCCCAAGACCCAACATCTTCCCATCCCAGGCTCCCATACGTCCCTCTCTCCATGCATGTTCCCATCTCCTTGGTGTATATCACTGCCCTGAGACAGGATGCTTTTTATACTCTTGCCAAATTTCAACTGCCAGCTTAGATCTCCCAGTCCACTGACTTCACCCCTGAGACCAAGGGGGAAGTGTGTTTGGGGCGGGGGGGGGGGGGGGCTGGCAGAATTCTTTGTTCAGGTGTCCCCTTTTAAACGGGGCAGAGGGAGGACAAGTCCCTCTCTGAAAGCAATAATGCAGGCCTGTACTCTGAAAAGAGGGGCCATCTCAACTACAAAAGGGGATAGGAAAACCCCTGATTTCGTATGGGTCAGATGCAGCTAAGTCAAAAGAGGTTGAAGACTCCTTGCTTCTTTTTTCCAGAAGGGTTATAAATCAAGGACAGCTTGGAGCTCAGATCACTGGTACAGAATCCTGCTATCCTGGGTACTCTGATGAGGTTCTTTTTTCTCATTCCTTAAATTCAGGAGAAGAATCTGGAGTCTTGAATTCTCTTCTGTTTTTGCCACTGTGGGCTGCAGATGGATGGGTTCATCTTCCATTAGAGTCTCTCAAGGGTAGTCAAATGTTTGCACTTTCTAATGGCAAACAAACAAAAAGATTGCTGTGTCTTGTGGAAGGATTACAGATTCCTTCTTTGCTCCTGAATCAAATTAACATGGAGCTGCTGTTGCTGCTGCTGCTGCTAACAAGAGCCATCCCTTTCGGGCAATGGCACATTTCCCCCACCCTTCTTTTTGCACCCAGTTCCAGCTGGACTATCTCCTGTGTGCATGCGCACACTTCTGTGCCATGCACCCACTGATAATGTGCCGTGCCTGTGTTTTAGCTGTAGACCTCTTGAGTCATTTTGGGGAGGTGGGGGGTTGTGGCCCCCAGCTATGTGGTTTCAAATGAGGATTTTAAACAATGTAGTTTTAGATTTCAAGGTAGTTTGTAATAACTTCAATTCTGGAAAAGGGTTCAGGACTTAAGAGCGATGAAAACAGAGTAGGTGGAGTGTGTTTGGGTGTGTGCAGTGATGCTGTAGGAAGATCATGGGATGTTTTGCTGCTGTTATCAGGTCCAATACACTATTCCCGCCCCTCCAAACTGCATGAAAGGGTACGCAGCACAGTGTTTGAAACCTGTTTTTGATCTGTTCTTATCTTTAGGTCTGCAGGACTTGATGCTGTTGTAGCTACGTGATCACTTCAAGTGGCAAATTTGGGGTGTAATAAGCGTGGGAGGCAGATCTGGGCTATGAGGGCACAATCTATTTTGAAGTTGCCCTGCAACATATCTCTGTGGAAATAGTAGTGCAGGAGCAGGGAAACTGGCTTCAAAAGAAAACATCCTGGTGGGACTGTCAACTCTTCAGCACCACCACCACCATCCTGTGCATAGAGGGGGATGTTCTTTCAGGAAGATTCCCTCACCCTCACCCCATCCTTGAGGCAAATTGCATCACAAAAAGCAGTACTGCATACCCCAGAAAGCCTCCCCTTGCAGCACCTGTGTTGTACAACTTACAGATTCACTGTGTTGTGTCCAAAATGAAAGAGTAATCAGTTCTACTTTTGCAAATGAATGCACTATTGGGCCTGGTGGGCCAAGGAGGCAGGAATAGTATTCCCAACTCCTTTTTTGGTATCCAACGACTGCACAGAACACTTCTGAAGAATTTAGTGGACCATTTGCTTTGCAGAGAGTACAGACTGTTCTGTGTGCGGATTACTGCTCTTTAGGATGCCGATATAAAGGAAGGTCCTTGGGAAGTCTTTAGAATCAAGCAACCAAGTGGTAACATTGGTAAACTTGGAAAAAGTGGTGGTAGGTTTGGAACTGAACAAGTGATCCCCTCCAGCTTCCAAATGTTGGAGCCTTGAGGGGCCCTTTTAGCTATGGAGTTCAATTTACTCTACACAGCAATAAAGTGGTAGCCGTATACAGGTTTTCCAAAAAACGCAAGTTCCTCAGCATGCCCTGGTCCATGCTGGTCATGTTCTGGGTCACTCAAGGCAGCCAGTTTTCTTGGGTTGTGATCTATGGTCCTCTCCATTTACAGGAGCCCAGAAGAAGTTGGAAGTGACCAGTGGGTCGAATCCAGGGGTTGGCTGAGGAGAGGGGCACCTGCAGCACCCTGAGAACTTCGCTTCTGAAGCTGGCCTTCCTATGTTAACTGCTTGGCTGGGATGTGCTGAGTGAGGAAAGGCCTGGGGCAATGTGGGCATCCAGCAATGACCGTTGCCTTTTAGGTGACATTGCAGGAGGTCAGCCATCTGGTGGGGCATGCTTGCTAGCTGTACTCTTTCCCTAACAGAAATGGAGTGGGGCCATGAGGCTTGGGTGCCATGGCATCACATATCAACAGGGTACACACAATAAGGTGGCCGGTGCCCTGCCTGGCAAATAAACGGCTGCAGGGGTTGGAAGCTGAGGGAGCCTTTGATTGTTACACTCATACCCATACTCTCCTAGAAGGCAGGAACCCCATTATTCTTTCCCTGCCTTTCTCTCCAGAATAATTGGTTTTTCTGATGGACAAGTGAGCATAAAAGAGGGATGTTTGGTTGTGTTTTTAAAACACTGCAGTCTATGTCCCACCAGGTGGGTGTGCTCAGTTCTGCAAGCTTCCTTAGGTAGCCTTACCAGCTGTGTCTTAGCCCTTCCCTTTTTCTCAAGTCAGACTCTTTTTATTTTAATTTTAAAGGCAGCATGTGCATAGTAATTCCTGTCCTTTGCATGATCCTGCAAAAAGAATAAATCTGCAAGCATTTTGGTTCAAGTGGCAAACTTCTTAAGGGTAGAGGTGGACATTGCCAATGGTCTTGTGGCACTTGGCCCTCCATGACTCTTTGCTGCTGCTGCTACTTTTCCCCTGAACAAAACTCCTTTTAAAACCAAATTGCTTTCCTCGGCTCTCTCTCAGAAGGAAGAAACTTCATTGGCAAAGCACTGGGTCTGCTGACAAATTGTCGCCTTCACTTGTAAGATGCCTGATTTAAGTCTGAGTGTGATTTTCTTGGCTTGACCCCAGACTACCCTGGTAGCATTGTGTTGCTTTCAGATGCCTTGGGGTTGTCTGGATAATATTGAGACAGACTGTTTGATCAAGAACTCCCCTGCCTTCCATCATGGCAGTGTGGCAGGTAGAGAGGATTGGGAAGCCCTGCGCCCTTTGCATTTGGGGCTGGCTTCATGGGTTAGACCACCCAAGCATCATCTCCGTGTGCCAGTGTTGCCAGAGAATCACCAAGGAGGAAGGGGGCAGCCAAAGACGATTCTGAAGGCTCCCTTGTCATATTGTGAAAGCTGCCATGAGGATAAACAGACTCACTATGAGGTGGAAAAGATATTCAAAAATTGTCTTAAGAGTGGTTGAAAAAGTTTCTTCAGGAAACTAATGAGAACAAGTCTGATCCGATGAGAATCTTTGTCATTATCTGATGGCTGCTCTTCCTCCCAAAGAAAAACTGGGAGGAATTTTTCCTGCAGGAACTTGGGAGAAAATAGCCCATCCTCCTGCATCTTCAGAGGGCAGGAAACAGTGTCATCTTCCACAGCCAGAGGGTCTCTTGAGAGGCTTCCTGGCTCCTGTCTGTGTGATGACTGCTATGAAAAGGAGTGTTGGGTCAAGAGGGCAGTTTAACTGCATGGGATTCTGGGAATTGTAGTCTGACACTTCTGGAGGAAAGTCACAATCAAGAATCCTGGAGCTTCTGGGCTTGATATTTTTGAGCATTTAACTGGGCTGTCCATCAGCACTTATGTCACGAAGAGGTGAGGTGTCTTCTGTCCCATGGGTACTGGTAAGGGCTCCTTTGATTATGAAATTGGTAGCTGTGGAGTTCTCGACGACTGAGTGGTGCAGCAGAGGGAGCACCTGCTGAAGCAATTTCTGCACCACAGTATTGAATTCTGTAAATGTTTCCATCCCAGCCAGGTGCTGGGGATCCTGTTTTGGCAGTGAGGAGGGGAGGGTATTTTTTCCTGGGGTGGGCCATATATGCATGGAGGAATGGAGGTGCAGGAGAGGTGGGCAAGTGAACCTGTCCAGGTGGGAGCTCGGAGCCCTGGCGTAGCTGTTCTGCAGGGCTGGTTCTTCACGTGTTTGCTTCTGCCTTTGTGACCTTCCTCTCCTGCCCTTTGACTTGTAATAGTTTGACTGTCTTCATTAGCAGCGTTTCTGGAATTGATGTTGTGATTCTTCTTACCTATTGTAAAGGGTTCAAATAAAGCTTCTAGATGTTCAACCTTGGTGGCTGCCTGGGCCTGGTGCTTCCTTGGTGCTTTTTGCTCCACTTTCTTTTCTGATCCACAGCTATATTCTTGAATCATATTTCACGTTTTTTGCCTTCTTCTTTGCCAAGTTCAGGGTGAAAGACCATCAAAGCAAAATGGTTTTTGGAATTCAAGTTTAGTTCAACAGACAACACAACTGAAGGCTTCAGTCCTGAGCCCCACCCACATCCACTCCCATGAATGGACTGCAGGTCTCAGAGACTAAGGACTGCTGACATCCTCTTAGGACAAAGGACCCAAAACTAGTTACTTGACATCACTGGTGGAAGTTGAGGACCCCAGCATGGATCTGTCTGCTACTAGTTCTTATCTAGGACTCCAAAATAGTACTCAAGCTTCTTCATCAGGAGATACCTGTGTATCACAAAGCTCTATCTGTTGCAACAGTAAACTGTGAAACCTCCCAACATGGCATTTTGAGAGCAAAGAGGCAAGTGGGGATGTGTTGAGCTATTTTCTAATAGCTGGGAACACTATAGGCAAAGCTGTCATGTTCTAAGAGGGCTTGTTGCTGCTCTTTCCAAATGGGTAGCGAGGAGGAGGCAATTCAGAAGACGAAATGGCTGGTGTTGGTTCCAAAGGGATGAAAAACAATACACGCTCCACCTGCGAGTGCAACCTCATTCTGATAAATCTTTCCAAGAAAGCCCTGCGTCAAGGTTGCCATCCATCGTAGCTGACTTGAAGGCACATAAGAACACAAAATACCAGTAGGCACAGCAAAACAAGACACCAGTACATGCCAAAACATGAGCCAAGTTTTTCAGGCCACAGGGACCAGAGCATGAACGGAGTACAATACTCTGTCAGGTGGGAAGTATACTATGCAGTAGAAATGTGGGACACACAGGGCACTTTTACCCTCTTTGGCTGGAGTAGCCATGTTGGGGCTATTCACCAAACCAACAGTCGGACGCCTAGACACTTCCAATTAACTGTATTAATGTAGCTTTGCATAGGGCTGATGATGGCCAAACTGGGCTTGTCTGGGAACCTGTGCTTCCAAGTTACTGGCTGCAGCTCACATGGAGCTTGGAACCGTAAAATAGCGACAAAAGTTTGGATGCCAGGTCTCTGAATTTCGCTTTGAGGGAAACAGCATGATATGAATCGTAACAATAATGATAGGGAACAGAAGTATTTCTGATTTAGGCATTTTAAAATATATGTGCATATTCATAATGAGGTATCATGGAGATGAGATTAAAACAACATTTATGTTTCTTATACATAATATTTGTAATAATTTTGGGCATGAAACCAAGTTTAGGACTTGGATGGGAGACCGCCAGCGACTAACAGGTGCTGCAGGCGCTACTTCAGGGGAAGAAACTAGCAAATGAGGTCCCCTTGCCTAAGAAAACCCTATGAAGTCGGCAAATAAAGGCAACAACACGCACAGATGTGGAATACAAAATTGCCCCCCTTTCCCCAAATGCTGCAGGCTAGAACTTCCAGCACTTTTTCGGACTGTCACTCACATCATCCCCTTCTGGCAAACAATTTGTCCGCACCGGCACTGGTCAAGGCTCGACTTTGCAACTCAAAAACCTGCAATAAGCCCCTCTGGCCGGCAGATGTCGCTTCACGAATGTGGAAGCGTGGGATACACTGGGAGAGCGGGGAGCTTCGAGTGCCCCCTGCAGGCCTGGCGCCGAACCTCGCCAGTTTGGGAATCTTGGATAGGACCAGGCATGTAGCCGGGAGGGGGGGGGGGTTGAGGAGTTTCAGCGCCCCCCCCCCCCCCGACATTCTCAGGGTGGTCGGCGAGAAGGCCTTACATTTATTTAAACTGTTCTGTTTCTTCATATCATGATCTGATCCCCATGCTCACTAAATCCCATATGCATGGGGTATTGGGATAACGATACAAAAGGTTTGCTAGGGCAGATCCTCTCTCACTCAGACTCAGCCCCCCCTAACCAAAATCCCAGCCCCTCCCGAACCGAAATCCTGGCTACAGGCCTGGACAGGACCATGTGAAATCTAGGGGACGCCGGCAAGCCGTTGGCTCCTGCAACTCCTGCGCCCCCTCCCTTTCAGGGCTTTGGGGGCTGGCTGCCCTCTCTTCCCGCCGGCAGGGGGCGCCGTCCTCGCACGGGAAGCTTAGCCCAGGAGCCGCTCTTGGCCAAAAGGCGGAAACGGATGAAGCTGCGGCCAATGGGATCTTTCCCCCCGCCGCTTCCGCCTTTCCCAGCCTGGTTTTCAGAACCGGAGCCAGAGTTGGGCTTAACCCCTCCCCGCCCGGACTGAACGGCGACGCCATGACACTCAGGGACAGCGCCACCCACAACTCGTTTCATTTGCATTCATTTGTTATGCAAATGAAACGGAAGCCAAGATGGAAGGATTTTTTAAAGGCCTGTTGCGCATTCTGAAACTGGGTTAACATGACGGTGTAGATCCAGCCTCAGAGTTGCTGAGGGATCACTGGGGAAGGTGGCCTGGTTCCAGCCCTGGCAGTTTTATTCAGACATTTTGTTGGGAATGGCCATTAATACTACGGTTAGTACTACAGTAGAGTCTCGCTTATCCAACGTTCTCGATTATCCAACGCATTTTTGTAGTCAATGTTTTCAATACATCGTGATATTTTGGTGCTAAATTGGTAAATACAGTAATTACTACATAGCATTACTGTGTATTGAACTACTTTTTCTGTCAAATTTGTTGTATAACATAATGTTTTGGTGCTTAATTTGTAAAATCATAACATAATTTGATGTTTAATAGGCTTTTCCTTAATCTCTCCTTATTATCCAACATATTCACTTATCCAACGTTCTGCCGGCCAGTTTACGTTGGATAAGAGAGGCTCTACTGTACATCATGATATTTTGGTGCTAAATTCGTAAATACAGTAATCACTACATAGCATTACTGCGTATTGAACTACTTTTTCTGACAAATTTGTTGTATAACATGATTTTTTGGTGCTTCATTTGTAAAATCATAACCTAATTTGATGTTTAATATGCTTTTCCTTAATCCCCCCTTATTATCCAACATATTCTCTTATTCAACATTCTGCCGGCCCGTTTATGTTGGATAAGTGAGACTCTACTGTATTACTACTACAGCCCCACCTACAAATCCATGGATTCAACCAACGAGGACTGAAAAACACTCAAGGAACTACCAAACGCAGCATTGCCCAATAATATCAACAGGAAAAACTCAGCCGCTATCAGGACCTCAAGATTGAACTTCAAAGACTCTGGCAGAAACCAGTGCAGGTGGTCCCGGTGGTGATCGCCACACTGGGTGCCGTGCCAAAAGATCTCAGCCGGCATTTGGAAACAATAGACATTGACAAAATTACTATCTGCCAACTGCAAAAGGCCACCCTGCTGGGATCTGCACGCATAATCCGAAAATACATCACATAGTCTTAGACACTTGGGAAGTGTTCGACTTGTGATATGAAATCCAGCATATCTATCTTGTTTGCTGTGTCATAATAAAATAATAATAATTATTATTTGTACCCTGCCACCATCTCACCCAAGGGTCTCCAGGCGGCTCACAGAAGCACTCTAAGTGCTGCATATAAACAACAATGCACAAGTATCAATACAATGACATAAGTATAAACAACAGCACATATAAAATCCCACTAATAAAATTGTAAGAGAATAAATTATAAAAATTTCCTAAAGCACAGAACAACTTGCAAATAAGCTGGCTATCTGCCGTAACAATCAAAGTATGGAGCAGTACAATTGGTGGCTCATCAAACTGACCATAATTATACAGGGTCAAAGGCCTGTCTGAAGAGCCATGTTGTTAAACTCATCCGAAAGGCTTGAAGAGTGGGGGCTAACCTAATTTCTTTAGGGAGGGTATTCCAGAGCTGAGGAGCCGTCACCGAGAAGGCCCCCCCTCTTGTCCCCACCAACCATACTTGAGATGGTGGTGGAACCGAGAGAAGAGCCTTCCCAGCAGATATGCCCACACCAGTTCTTAATAAAACAATCAATGGTCAAAACCTGATATCTATGGAAGGTTTTAGGTGATGTTATCCCACAAAAGCATACTTAAGCCAAAGAATTAAAAAATAACCAGTTTGGCATACAATATTAATAGATCATTTGGTTTTACAACCATCCAATTCTGAGGCATGGGCCCCTGGGCCAATAGCGAGATGGCTGAGGGCTATTCCTGGCCATTTGTAATTTTTCATCAGTCAAAACAACTATATAAAGGTGCATATGCATTAAAAGTGATTAACATACATACAACACTTACACTGACCTACAGAGTAAATACTGTAATCTCATGAATTTTTTATAGTCTGATATCGTCCTTGCAATGTCAATATCCTATGCTCAGCATAAACACACATAGCCCACTGAATTTGCTACAGGCGTATATAGCACATTAACTGATCATCACTGCATTCACCTGAGAGGCAAAGAGGCGGCTGATGGGAGCAAAGGACAGTACTGACAGGCAGCCATTACAATAAATGTCATTTTATAGGTGTAATATGTACTGCATAAATGCTCACAACAATTATAAATATCACCACAGTTCCAATACTGTAGTCATAATACAAAGACATATAATGCACTGAATTTACTGCAGTCTTTTATAGTCTTTTAGTAATCACTATCCATCTTAGGGTCAAAGCTTAAAAGGGGTGGTATGATTTTGACAATAGTGTCACAACCATGCCTAGGTATTAATCATGAATATGGAATGCTTATGGGTGAGGTAACTGTTCCTTATTCACAATCCCTGGAATGGTTTCCAGAGCTATACCTGCACTGCCCACCCACTTTACCAGGCATCAGGAAAATGAGAGTGGAGGGAGGTGGGCCAGGAGACCCAATTTAGTTAAGCAGTCTTGACCAAGGGGACATCCGCACTATGTAATGAGGCAGCTGGAACACCCCTTGAACTGTTATGGTTTATTGCTATGGGGTTGTGGGAGTTGTAGCTTTACAAAGTCTTTAGCCTTTCCTTCCCAAGAGGGTTGGAGACCTACCAAATTACAATTCCCAGGATTCCATCACATTGAGTCATAGCTGTTTCAATGGTGCCAAGCTGCTTGAATCCTACAATGTAGATGCACCCTAAGTAGCTGATGCATACAGTAGCTAATCATTACTTCTAAAACATGGGTTGTTGTTTCCTCGTTCAGTTGCTTCTGCTAGAGCTCCCTGTCGGCCACCTGCAGCTCCTTCAAGGTCAAGCATGGGAGAGGTAGGTAAAGATAAAGGTTTTTTCCTGACATTAAGTCTAGTCGTGTCCGCCTCTGGGGGTTGGTGCTTATCTCCATTTCTCAGCCAAAGAGCTGGCATTGTCCGTAGATGCCTCCAAGGTCATGTGACTGGCAGGACTGCATGGAGCACCATTACCTTCCCATCGGAGCGGTACCTATTGATCTACTCACATTTACATGTTTTCGAACTGCTAGGATGACAAAAGCTGGGGCTAACAGCAGGAGCTCACCCTGCTCCCCAGATTCGAACCGCCAACCTTTCAGTCAAAAGGTTCAGCAGCTCAGCGGTTTAATCCGCTGTGCCACTGGGGGCTTCGATGGGAGAGGTAGGGGAGTACAAATTCGGAAATAGATGATATGACAAGACAAAGGTATCATGTTTCAAATATTTCAAAACAACATTTTTTTAAAAAACCCAGTAAAGTTGAGGACTGTTCAGAAGTTCGTTTTGGCTTTGAGGGAAAGAAGGTACGGGCTGACTTTATTTTGGTGAAATTGTGAGCCCAGCCCACCAGAAGAGGCTGCCTTGGGAACTCTCAAATCTTGCCTAGAAAACCCCAGGACAGCATTTCTGTAAATTGGGATTCCAAAGGAAACAGTTTTAAATGTGTTACAATAAGCAATTTCTGAAAGCAGAGCTTTCCAAACTGCATATTGGTGATACATTCCTTTGTTGGATGCAGCTCGTAGGTGCGACGTCCAAATGTAAAGAGGAAAAAAACACATCTTATAATTGTATGTTATTATCTTACAAACCATATATTTCTCAAAATATAAATGAAAAAGAGATTTTCATGAGGTACATAGTGGTGCCCCCATACATTTCCTTATTACAATTTGTGTACAAGCTGGTATCTCTCTCTCAGAAGGCATGGGCTTTTTATCTCCAGTTTGTGAGTAAAAACTGTTGTCACAAAGAAAGACATATGCGTTTGAAAAAAAAAAAGAAGCATGTCACTTACAAGAAATGCTTGGGAAAACTTGGAGGTAGAAAAGGCTTAATCTTTTGGGCTTCCAAGTACAATACAAGTGTGTGTGTCTGTGGTGTCTGTGTGTGTGTGGGGGGGGGGGGGGGGGGGAGAGAGAGAGAGAGAATCCGGGCAGCGAGCTTTAAAATGGTTGAAGAGAAGCTCTCCAAAGTGTTAGGTGCTCTTACTGCCTGTTACAGGGAAAATCAGCTGATTCCTAATCCACCTAAAACACAGGTGTGTGCTTTTCACCTTAAGGACAGACAAGCATCTCGAGCTCTGAGGATGACCTGCGAAGGAATCTCACGGGAGCATTGCAACACAACAAAATACCTGGGAGTCACTCTGGACTATGCCGTGACTTATAAGAAGCATTACTTGACTGTCAAGCACAAAATGGGTGCTAGAAATAATATACGAAAGCAGTCTGGCACAACCTGGGGATCACAACCAGACACAGTGAAGACATCTGCCCTTGTGCTTTGCTGCTCTGCTGCTGAATATGCATGTCCAGTGTGGAATATATCTCACCACGTTAAAACAGTGGATGTGGCTCTTAATGAGACATGCTGAATTACCAGAGGATGTCTAAACCCCCACACCACCGGAGACATTATCCAGTTTAGCTGGTATTGCACCACCTGACATCCACCGGGAAGGAGCAGCCAGCAATGAAAGGACCAAGGCAGTGGCATCTCCGTCCCATCCCCTGTTCGGATATCAGCCAGCATGCCAATGTCTTAAATCAAGAAATAGTTTTCTAAGATCTATAGAGATACTCGCAGGAACACCTCAGCAAGCGAGAGTCCAAAGGTGGCAGGTTAGTACCCGGAACCTCAATCCATGGTTGATATCGGATGAGAGACTCCTTCCTGGGCACACAGAAGACGGGGCGACTTGGAAGGCACTGAACAGACTGCGCTCTGGCACCAAGAGATGCAGAACCAACCTTAAGAAATGGGGCCACAAAGTGGAGTCCAGGACATGCGAGTGTGGAGAAGAGCAAACCATAGAGCACCGACCACAATGCAGACTGAGCTCTGCCACATGCACCATGGAGGACCTTCTTACAGCAACGCCAGAGGCACTCCCAAGTGGCCAGCTACTGGTCAAAGGACATTGAGTATCAGGCCGAGTTTTTAACTGTGTGTTTTTAAATACATTACAACTGTACCCTCGGTTCGCTTTTGACGCGATAAATAGAGAGCGGCCCAGGAAGGCTTTCTTCCGGGCGGGAATCCCTCCGTGGAGCGTTGCCTCTGTGGCCTGGATGGGCCCGCAGCATTCAGTTGGAGAGGAAGCGGGGGGGGGGGTCTCTCCTTCGGCGCCTCCGCCGTGGCCCTGCAGGGGGCGCGCCTCCCCTCCCGGCCCGGCCCTGAGGTGTGCGCCGAGCCTGAGCCGAGAGGGAGGGAGAGAGCCAGCCAGGCAGGCAGCGTCGGGCCCAAAGCAAGCGCTCCGGTTCCGCCTGCGCCCTTCCACCCCATGTAGCCTCTCGCTCGCCTCGGCCGCCCTCGCTCGCCTCGCCTCGCCCTCGCCCGCCTGCTCCCTCCCTCCTCCGCCTCCTCATTTTCCCTGCGCGGGACCCCCCTGGCCTTGCGCTGGAGGCCGGCTCGGCCCTCTTTGTCCCCCCGCGAGGAGGCGGCGGCGGAGGAGGAGGCCCCCAGCTCCGGGCCATGGCCGAATGGGCCCCTGCCCAGGTGAGCCAGCGGGAGGGAGGGAGGGAGAGAGGGGATTGGGGAACGGGGAGGGCTTCCACCTCGGTCGGGTGGGTGGGTGGGTGGATGGATGCCTTCGCGGTGGAAGTTGATCCGGAGTCGGGGGGGGGGGGGGAGGGAGGAGGAGGAAGAGGCGCGGGCCTGTTCTGCCTCCACCCGCCCAAAGCGTTGGATGGCTTCCCAGCGGGGAAAAGCGCGCAATCCTCGGCCGTGCTTCTCCAATGGCCCCGATCCTGTGCCCTTTTCCAGGGGAACCGGACTGGTTTCCTGGGAAGAGGGCGATGCGGTGAGAAGGCGCCAAGGGGCTCCGTTGGGGCCTTAACACCCCCCCCCCCGCGTTTTCACCTCGGTTTGCGCATCAGAAATGCGGAGTCAATACGCACACACACACACACACACAGGGACAGGGCATACATAGACTGATTTCATGGGCGAAATACATTCTCTTGTGGTAATAACAACAACTTATCTGTGTCTCCCAAAAGCTCAAGGTGGGGTACAACGAAGTCAAAACATAGGAACAACCCCCCCCCCCCCCCGCCATGCAGGAAAAGCACCATCAAAGTATTCCTGACATGAATCAATCAGGGCCAGCTAAAACCTCCCAACAAAAGATTCCCCCAGGCAGCAAGCAGCCAGACCCTGAAACTGAAAGGCTATTCAGTGCTAATCAGGGTGGCCAATTGTAACATTCACACATGCCTCAAACAGACAAGAGGTATTTCTCCCACCCTGAACGTTCCAGATATATAAACCTCACTTGCCTAGTTTCCAACAGACTTCACAACGTTGTTGTGTTTTTTTTCCGGGCTGTCTGGCCATGTTCCAGAAGCATTCTCTCCAGATGTTTCGCCCACATCTATGGCAGACATCCTCAGAGGTTGTGAGGTATGCAGCCTGGGAAACACACAACAACCCTGTGATTCTGGCCATGAAAGCCTTTGACAACACACCCCACAACCTCTGAGGATGCCTGACATAGATGCAGGCGAAACCTCACGAAAGAATACTTCTGGAACATGGCCATACAGCCACACAGCAACCCAAAGTATCCCTGTCAGATAGGCTTGCTTCCTTCTGAAGCAGGGCAGCCCCAGGCCAACAGGAACACAGCGGCGGCACCAGACAGGCCTCGTGAGGGAAACCCTGCTGCAGGCCTGCCTTATGGTTGCCATGCTCAGAAACAGCGCGAAGGCATACAACGTCATATGCAAAATACATAACAGTGAAAGTTTGGCCCACAGGCGCTGTAATTTCCAAAAAGCACCCTGATGACCCCTCCAAAGAACCACCCCAAACACCTTGATTTAATTGTGATTTGCAGGCAATTGTTCACATCCTATTTGTTAAAACATCTAGGCAAAGCATTCATGTTTGTTCCCCCACCGTCTAAACTTCATATTTGGTCACAGACTGGCTAAAAAATGGCAGCTGTAGGTGGAACAATGTCACTTCTACGTGTGCCATTAAACCCCATGGATGGTGGCAACTGTCTTATGTAGTTGCCTATCCATAACATAGAAAATGGCCTCTATGCTCACTTCCAATTCCACTGTGTCAGATTCCAAAGGGAATGTTGGTGCTAATGCCAGTTTGAAAGCCGAGGAGCAGTTTGTAAAGCTGAGAAATCAAGGCAAGCCCCAAACTCTTCATCTGTGGAATTGGCTGTTAGACCAACTTTGTGCTATCTTCTGCCCAAATGTTTGGCTTGTTTAGACAAGGAAAGGCCTTTGGTTTCTGTAGTCGCAGTCTGGTTCCTGATGTTGCCACTCAGTAGTCACACCAAAGTGATAGCAGTCATGGAATCTGCTATGGCTCTTTGATTGGAGCACAAGGAAAAGTTTAGGCACACTGCTTTTAGTTTTTGGAAAAGATTCCTTGGTGCTCCTGAGTCCATTTGGACTCCAGACTTACATCTCCTGTTCCCTGGAAGCCTCGTCCTTCCCTCTACAACCAAAAATCTTAGTTCAGGTTGGCCAGATGTCCTCTGGTCAGTACAACACACACTAAGTGGTTGTGATTTTGTATATAGTTGCATGAATTACTCTACTTTTCTAATAAATTGGAATTGCCTGCTGAAACCCAGGTTGCTCACAGTGATTGAAATAGTGGGAGAACTAGAATAACTAGGTAAGGAAGTGATTGGGAAAAAGAAAGAAATCTGCACTAGGGTCAGACATTAAGAACTATTCCAAGTTTTTATGTCCATCCAACCCTTTCTTTTCCCCATCTTCTGTCTAGCTGGAAGAGTTTTTATCAGCATCTCATTGTCTTGTGTTTTTGCACATGCCTGCCTTCGCTGTAATTTCTTAGTAGCCCCACCGTTTAGTCCTGATGCTCACTATGTATTTTATGAGTGTTATTTTACTGTTATTGTTTTAATTATATATGCTGTTGTATTTTTTATCTGTTGATCAGACTTGGTCCCCATGTGAACTGCTCCGAGTCCCCTCAGGGAGATGGAAGCAGGTTATAAATAAAGTTTTATTATTATTATCCACATGGAGGGGATGCTGAAAGAGGGTTGGAGAAGCAAACTTTGGGTGTTTTGTTGCTGCAGCATGCCTACAGTAAATAATGCAAGTAAGCTAGACCTGGGGTTTTGCTCTTGCTGATACGATTGTAGTTGTATGTACCTCCCTACAAAAAGCTAGTTTAACAGCACCATGATGAAAAATATCAGCTTAGGAAACATAGAGGACATCTTCCCATCAATGTGATCCCGTTGTGTTTTAACTCACTGGTTTAGCCTCAGTAAAGGATTGGGAATACGTGGCCTTCCAGATGTTGTTAGACTGCAGCTCCTATTATTAGTGATTATGAGGTCTAGAGCTGATAGGAGTTGCAGTGGAGGGCCACATACCGCACTTCTCTAGCCCTGGATGATCGGTTGACTCTCCTCAGCCATAGCTCTGTGAAAGACTGCATACTTAGTTTTCAGAAGGTCCCAGGTTCCATCTACTACAATTTGGAAAGATTCAACCTGAAATCCTGGACAGCTGTCATCAGTCAGAGTAGGTAGCTTTCTATTGCACAATTAAGCATAATGTCTTAAGAGTATGCAACACTTTTGCAATTTTGTTTTGACAATTTTCTGTGATTTTGTATTTTATTTGGGGAAACTGTCTCGTTGCTTGATGGCTCTTCTCTTTCTCCAGATCCAGGAATGGAACGTGGAGGCCCAGCACCTCATGCCCCTCCAGCCTCCTCTCGTCCCCGAACTGAGCCACATGAGGGAAGCTCAGCTCCACACGGCGGAGGCTTCCCTCTGGAGCGTCGTGGCCACAGTCCAGGCCATGGAGAGGAAAATAGACTTGCTGGCCACTCGTCTGCTCAGCCTGGAAGGGCGATCGGGAACTGCCGAGAAGAAGTTGCTAGACTGTGAGAAGACGGCCATGGAGTTTGGGAACCAGCTGGAAAGCAAGTGGGCTGTGCTGGGGACCCTGATCCAGGAATATGGGCTGCTCCAGCGGCGTCTGGAGAACATGGAGAACTTACTGAAGAACCGGAACTTCTGGGTCCTAAGGCTTCCCCCAGGCACCAAGGGAGAAATCCCCAAGGTAACTTGTTCCAGGGAGAAGAAGGGGCAGAATGAGGGAAACTTGTGACCTTCTAGTTATTAGATTTAATTGTTCTATCCATATCTCAGATTTATCCCAGCACAGATTTGAGTTATAATGAAAATACAGTGTAAACTTTTTTTTAAAAAACTTTTGAATCATTAAACAGTCATGTTAAAAAAGACGATTGGTAATCAGAGCTAATAAGGGCTGTTGGTTTATCAGATCAAGACATCAACAGCAGCTGAAGTTGCTATGTGTGTATCAGCTAAGAGCATGCGTGGGCAAAGTGCAGTCCCCCCCCCCCAGGGTTGTTTTGACATCACCCCTTAAGACTCCCCTGACTAAGGGGGAGGGGGGAAACGTCCTAAGAGCCTCTAGAGAGGCAGCTCTCTTGTGTCAGTAGATCATACCCTTCACTGCATTGTATAGTATTTTCAAAAACCCTGAATGGTATTCTCATATCAGCTACTTAAGAAGTACATTTAACTTACAATTATAACACACACACCCCAATCTACTTTTAGTATAAATATACTTAACTAAGTCATCTCTTCCGGCTCAACTCCCTCTCGCCCAACCTGATGGAAACATTGTCAATCCACACCTTAGTCACTGGCAGGTTGAGTCCCCTTGCAGCTGGTAAAGTAAATTTGGTGCAAGTTATAATTCATGACTAAGTAGCAGTTGTGAATCTGGAACAGTTATGATGAGTAAATCTAAGTAACTGTTCATATTACTACTAAGAGAAGAGTCTTTTTCCTTGAAGATTGTTGCTGTTGAGATCTCAGAGCCTGGGCAGGGAGCCTCCCCTGGGAGAATATGGTCCTTCAGAATGCCCGGACCAGAGCTGTAAAGGGCTTTACAGGTCATAGGCCACACTCTGCTGATGCCAGGTTGCTTTTCCACTTGCAGATGCCAGTGACATTTGTTGACATTGCTGTGTATTTCTCTGCTGAAGAATGGAAGAACTTGGCTGACTGGCAGAAAGACATCTACAATAACCTTGTCAAGGAGAATTACGAGTCTCTGTTAAACTCAGGTGCAATAACATCCGAGTCTGCTTTTTTCTATTGTAATTGGATGATTCTGAAGGTTTTCACTTTTTTTGGTCAAGCTTGCAGCAACCCTGGCATTAATATTTGAGAATTCTTGGAGAACAGGAGATGTCCCAGCAGGCTGAAGGAGGGCAAATGTTGTTAGTAATCACAGCATACCATCCTGTCCTCTGAGCCTAACCTGCTGTTGCACCCTGTGCAAAGTTGGGTAAGGTTATTCCCCCCCCCCCCCCCCCAGTTCGTCCAACCAGATCTCGGTGATGTAAGCCAGGTCCGCATGCTCATCCAGTATCAAATCCTGGATGGCCGCTGTTTTGCCATTTACGGACCTTGCATTTAACAGCAGGATTTTAAATCTTGGAGGCCTGTAATTTTGGCTATGCAGCCTATTTTGCCTCAGAGTCGCAAAAACTGTTAGAAGTCCTAATACCAATCCTGAGATTATCTTTTGTGGGGATTAAAACAAGATGTGCTTTATTTTAAAAGAATAACTACTTATAGGTTCCTTTTACATGTCACAATTTGATACCACTTTAATTGCATTGGCCTCATTCTGGCATTGCAGCTTGGCAAAGTATTTAGAATGCTGCATTTCTCATTTTTTGTATGGAAAAAGTGTCCCTGTTAGCATGGGAGTTGGTCTATGCACAAGGATGTGTGTGGAGGTCTGAAGGCCACATGTTGCCCATCACTAGTTAAGATAAAAAATAGGGAAGTGGGTGGGACATCTGTCTTGAAAACTTATAAGCATAAATATATTTTATTGTCAGAGAAGGAAAAGGAAGGAAGAGCAGTTACAAGGCAAGCCTTCTTTTAATAGTTAGCTTTCAGGTGAAAAATAGAAGTCCAGAGGGTAAAACCAAGGAACCAATGGGTTCAAATGACAATAATGCAGATCCCGGTTGAATATTAGGCAGAACTTCCCAATGGTGAAGATGTTGTCATGGAAAGTGATGGACTTGCCTTTGTTGAGGGTTTGAAGCAGAGGTTGGCAGCTCTCCTCTCAGGGATACTTTAGTGGTGGATTCCTCTAGCGGCAGAGGGTTGGATTTGATAGTCTTTCCAGATTTGATAAGCACCAAGACACACATTATTGGTTTTAAGCTGCTTGCTCTCTTTGTTTCTCTCATGCACACACACTTGATGAAGGTGATTAATGGGCTGGCTAACACTACCTTCTGTCTCTATCCTTGTTTTACTTCTTTTTCTCTCTTCTGCCTTCCTCAGGGGTGGATGTTAATATTTCCAAGCCAGAGTCTCATCCCAGGGTCGAACGGGGAGCAGATCAGCACGTATCCGAGCAACAGATCACTACAAAAGAGCGAGAGGTCCCTGCAGAGCCTTGCCCAGGTGAGACAATGTGTTCACATATTTATTGTCCCCAAATAATTTGTAAACACTTGTGGGGGGAGCATATGATGGAATGGCTTGGAGGACCTAGTAAATCCCTAGAGACCATTTTCTTTTGGACATGGATAAGTGAAACAGCACATATAGGCTCTGTGGTTATTGGGGGAGAGGGTCTTACTGTAACTGTATTGGCATATTTATTATGGCTCTCATAGCCCCTTTCCGCTCTAAGATTGCGATTCTATTATCTTATTCCTTCTAACAGAACCCATGATGTCTGCCCCTGATATGTTGACTCGCATCAAGCAAGAGGAGCCGTTTGTCGGTGGAGGGCACTTCCCGGAGGAAAGAGGGATCCCCTCAGATCCTTGTGCAGGTGATCACAAGATCATATCACAAGAAGTGATCTTTTCTGTAACACCCCTGCTCATATTCTGTCCAAAAAGAATCCAGGTGCTATCTGGTGGCAGCTTTTATGTGAGTGGAGTGATAAATCCACTTTGGGTTTTCGTGTAAACTATAGGGGAACTGTCCAAGACATGGAACCTATTTTGATTTGGCACCCTGTGTGGCTCCTTTAACCAATTCATTGTTGAACCAATTCACTGTTGCACGGACATGAATAGGCCTACATTATTTTTGTTCAGTTTTTGTATAATTTGGTTTTGTTCTTCCTATCAGGGAGGGGCTAGTGTTTTGCTGTTTGTTCCCAAAGTGGTACGGATGCCCAACTTCTCACAGTCCTCTGTAAACCAGATCCTAACTCGCTGGTTTCCCTCTGTGGATGAAAGTAAAACATGTTCTTATGTTGTTTTCCTGCAAGCTTCTAGAACACACATTTTATTCTCATGATATTCCTATGAAGTCTTGGTGGATGATGTTCTAGCTCCAAGGCTTATAGGAAACCCACAACACCTCTGCCTGAAATTCCCTCTGTGAGGGAAAGTAAAAGATGGTCTTATGTGGTTTTCCTGCTCTTTCCATGAGCTTCTGCAATGCACATTTTATGCTCACAGCATTCCTGTGAGGTAGATTGGTCTGACAAATAGTGTGTGCATGACTGGGACCAAGGTGATTCAATAAGCTTGTGACCATAATCCTGCCTCTTTCTCCTGGTTCTTATGTTCAACACTGCAACCATTACACTGCTCTGGCTCACTTAAGTACACAGTGGAGATGAAACAGAGCTTCTCTACGTTCGCTCCAAAATTTCCCAATGTCCTTCAGGCAGTCTCCCTCCTGGCTCAGACTCTACTTGTTTTTCAGGCCCATGCCGGGGTCTGCTGCAGTAATTTGATCCAGGGAACCTCTTTCTAACTTTGTCTGAACTTCTTGTTGTTATCTTTCAATAGGTGCCGAGGCTCTTATGTCTGCTCATGACTTTTTGTCTTGGATTAAGCAAGAGGAAGAGCCCTGCGTCAGAGAGCACTGGGAGTCAGCGGAGAGGGACATCCTCACAGGCCCTGGCACAGGTGAGGAACCATGTCTTGCATTCAGGAATCCTTCGAGGAGCTTTATAGGAACCCATCATATTTTGTCTAGTTCTTCCCTTCCTTGTATTCTCCTTATAGGAAAGGAAGGATAATATCACCAATAGGCAGCTGGGCCACCATTTTTCATTCAGTCCCCTTCCTCTGCCATATGGTTTCGGCAGTTCAGTCACAGGTTCTGAGAGAGGCCATTTCCAGTGTTGCATTTGTTGTTTATTTGATTTATTTAATTAATTAATTTCTATACTGCTTTTTCCCCAATGTGGGACCTAAAAGCTTACTATATTTTGGCTGAGAAAAGCCCATTTTTCACCTCAGAGCTGGCTGTGCTTCCAAGAGAGGAAGAAATTCTAGGATTAAAAATAGTTTCAGAGGAGAAGGGCAGGAAGGGAATCAATTAATATTGCATTCTGTTACTTTCATATGCAGGTGTAAGTCAACTTTATGCCTATTTTTGGTGACTAAAACTAACAATATGCACATGTGAAATGAAACAGGTCAAATAAGATTATATTATTATTATTATTATTATTATTATTATTATTATTATTATTATTATTATTATCATCATCATCATCATCATCCTGGAACTAATGTTTTTCATTCACCAGATTATATTAATGATTTCCTTTTTGGTGCCCAGATGATAAATCAGTGCTCTTTTTAAATAAAGCCTGAGAGCACTGATATGTCAGCTTATCTATTCATCTTTTCCCCCGTTTCGTGATTCCCGTATGTGAAGTAAAATATTCTGACTAGGGCTGCTGTTTACTTTGCCTGCTGTAGCCAGGTGCACACAGCTACAGTATGATGAGCTAGAGAAGAATCCCATTCTTTCTCATCTCAAGCTTACTGCAGCCCAACACCAAAAAAACCAGTGTTTCTCCAGGCCCCATTCAATACCAATGGTTTTAAAAAGCCTGAGCTATACAGAAGACAAGGAGAGGGGTGTGTGTGTGTGCATAAAAACAGTCTGTGAAGAGGAGCTTCTTTTCTAGAGGTTTGGTTAATTGAGATATGCCTGTCCTTTCAGCTGGTGATGGGATGGCAGTCAAAGCTGAGGAGCAACGCCGGTGCCCAGAAGAGCCAGCGAGGCCCAGGGAGTCAATGTTCCAGGGGGAAGCTCCTCCGGCAGCTGGAGCCGGAGGAACCATGGAAGCTTACGCTGGTCAGTGCGGCCCGGTCTCACAGCCCCTAAGCCCGGCTAGGAGCAGACCGGGTAAATCTCTTGAGCTAGACAGTGAGCTGCAGAGCATCTTTGCCCCGCAAGGGCCTGCTGATAGGCCTCATGGCTGCAACGAGTGCGGCAAGATGTTTGGGGTGAAGAAGAGCCTCAAGGTCCACCAGCGTAGCCACCATGGCCAGGAGCGCCCGTATGAGTGCACAGAGTGCCAGAAGAGCTTCAATTGCCACTCAGGGCTGGTGCGACACCAGATGACTCACCGGGGTGAGCGACCCTACAAGTGTGAGGAGTGTGGCAAGTGCTACAGCCGCAAGGAGCACCTTCAGAACCACCAGCGGCTGCACACTGGGGAGCGGCCCTTCCAGTGCCCAGTCTGTGGCAAGCGCTTCATCCGCAAGCAGAATCTGCTCAAGCACCAGAGGATCCACACAGGCGAGAGGCCCTACCAATGTGCTGAGTGCGGGCGCAGTTTCCGATATAAAGAGTCCCTCAAGGACCATCTCAGGACTCATAGCGCAGAGCCCCCCACCCCACGACTCCTGCCATCCTTGGGAGGGGACTCTGTCTCATAGCACTCTGTGGCATAAGGAAATGGGGGCATTGGTTTCCTGTCTCCATTAAAACTGCTCCATCACTCCCTGCTTTCTCCCCTCTAGGTCCCACACCTCTAATTCTGCCCAACATGATGGACAGTCATTTAAAAAGACAGCTGGGAATGTGTGTATGTTGAAGAAAGATGGTCCTAATGTAAATGGAAAGGCAGTACACCAGCCATAATGTTCCAAATATGTACCAATAAGACTGTGCAGATTGCCATCCCTTCAGAGCTGGTGCCCTGGGAAAAGCCATTTCAATACTTGCCATGATCAGCTGAGACTTAAGACTTTGAATGCACACTGAGCATCTGATTTCACAAAAGAATGTTTCTTGCTCTCACAGAGGGTGGAAGAATATTCTGGAAAGCATGTCTATGTTTTAAAAGCTCAACAAGCATACTACAGTTCAACCCACCCACATTACATATATGTGAAACAATCATGTTTTCTGGCAGCTTCAGATGGAATAAATCTCAATTTTGGGACAGATGTACTTTGGAACTGTGAAGCAACCACACTTGAAATGGACCTAGCTAACAATGGCATCTCTTTCACCTGATGTACAAGTAGGAATGCTTCATCTCCCTCCCTGGGTTTGTGTTGCTCCATTCACATTTCACAGGACTTGTTTGAGCCATTGGCCTCTGGTTTCCTCTTTTTTCCCTACAGTGCCTGCTTCAATTCCTGGCCTCCAGACCTTTTTACTGCAAGCACCTTCTCCTGATCTCAGCCCCTTCCCCTTCATCAAAAACTCAAACCCTGCTTTTCTCTACCTATTGCAAATATATTTATTCATTCTTTCCCCCTTCTTTTTCACATGACGCTATTATTTTAAAATTCCTTCCATTTCATGAAGATAAAGTCCACTGTTTTAAACATTATTATTTTTAAGAATACACACAAGTTATTTCCAGGTGTAGTTTTGTAACAAAGGTTCAATGCAAATAAAGACAAAAGGGAAGGGAAGAAAACAGTCATTTTAAAATAATTATTTCATTCTGGAATACATGTTTTAGTGTTAAAACCCATGCAATTTCATGGCTGCACTTTTAACAGAATTTACGACCGGGTTTGCTCATATCCAGCTTTAGAAACTTTCCCACACTATATTTTCTCTGTGTACTTTAGATGTGCACCTAAAATAATGTTTTTTTTATTTAAAAACCTGTTCCCTAAAATGTCATTAAGTTTCTTGAAAAGACTGATATCAGTTTAATCAGGCCCCATTTGCCTATTGACTCCTGCTACGTGCAGATCTGCTGTAGCAAACCTGGGTTTCTTGTGAAATGTGTGAACGAGTCTCATGTTATCCACAGCATCATCATGACTGTAGCAGGCTGGTCAGCCTTTGAAAGTTTGATGCAGTCAATGGTTGAATACTGAATGCTAACAAAATAGTAACCCTGGGTTTCATGGTGACTAAGATGACCAAAAACCTCTCTTGCAATGCGCTTGGGTTCTCTGCCAACGATTCAACAGTCTTGGTGAACGCTATGGGGCTTATTACTGAAAATAATTGTACAGGATGTGTTGCAATATAAAATACTCTGCAGTTACCAGTTCATTCGGCAAATTTTGGATTCCACCAAATTTGGCAGAGGAACATTTGCTGGGGGTTAACAATCAGAGCCGTGAGAAAGGTTTGGAGTTATTGGCTCTCAATACCGTGAGATACTGTTGATGATAGAGGCAGGGAATGAGGCAAAGATTCTGGTGTCACAAAAACCTATAGCTCCTGCCTTTTAGCTGCCCCTACCTCCCAATGTCTTCCAGCTGACCACTCACATAGTTCCATGGCAGTTCTACAACATCACTTCCTTATTTAAGTGGATTCCATTACAAAGCTGTCTTTCCCCATCCATTAGTGCATGAGCAGCCTTCTCCAATTTGGTGGTCTTCCGAGGTGCTGGAATACAGTTCTCATGAAACCCACTGATCCACACTGAGCAACCATGCACGATTGTCCCACATGCATAAGTTTTCAAAAAACATACAAGTGAGTACAGATGCACCACATTGACAGAAATGTCCAGCTGCTTCCACAGGGCAGCTTATGCCTGTGTACATCGGTAACAGGACGCTGGGCAATATGTAATTTTAGATTACAACCTGGAACAGATACACTGCACTATTGACATGGTAGTTGGGGCACTGTCCGTCGCTAGTATCTCTTTAAATATAAATGGTAAATGTTCATTTTAAATAAAATAAACTGCATAACACCTCACAAGGAGGCCCCAGGATTGCTTGCTAAATACAATACAAAGCACATCATTTTTTTAAAAAAATAAAAAAGGTCAAATGTCAACATTATAGCAATAAAATAGAGCAGGAATTTCCAGGAAACTATAACAAGACCAACAACTTCTCAGGTTTTCTGTCATATACCACCTAATGCTTTCGATTCCACCAAACCTTGATAAAAAGTTTCAGAATAACACCACCACTGGAAAGGTCCTATAGTTCAAGCCACACATCAGATCACATAAAGCACATGTATATGTGTGTGTGTGTGTATGTATGTATATATACATATACAGTGTTCCCTCACTTATCGCGGGGGTTACATTCCAGGACCACCCGTGAAAAGTGAAAATCTGTGAAGTAGGGACGCTGTATTTGTGTTTAAAATCACGCAATACACGCTCCCGCTGGTGCCGCCTTGTGAGGCGAAAACGAAGCTGCTTCAGCCTCCTTTTCTCTCCCTTCGTCTTCTCCTTCCTTCCTTCTTTCCTTCCTTAGGAAGGAAGGAGAAAGAGAGAGGAAGGAAGGAAGGAAGGAAAAATTGTATTTTATGGTTTATTATATTATATTACCCTAACAGCGCTCCATGCAGTCATGCTGGCCACATGACCTTGGAGATGTCTATGGACAACGCCGGCTCTTCGGCTTAGAAATGGAGATGAGCACCAACCCCCAGAGTCAGACATGACTGGACTTAAAGTCAGGGGAAACCTTTACCTTTTTATATTATTTTAGTGTTTATTGAAAAACCGTGAATCTGCAAAAAGCGAACCGCGAAGTAGTGGGGGAACACTGTACATACATCTATATATATAAAAGAGTGATGGCATCACGGCAATCCACAAAACAACAAAGGTACAGGCCCCCCAACCTCGAAATTTGACAACACAACCCATCAGCCACGCCTCAGGGTTGATACAACAAAAAGAAAAGAAAAATAAAGTCCTAATTAGAGGGAGAGCAATAATTGTTTTTATCCAATTGCTGCCAGTTTAGAGGGCTAATCTCTGCCCACTTCGTTGCCTAGCAACCAAGGGACAGCCAGGGTTCAGTTAGGGGACAGGCAAATTTAGGCCTCACTTAGGCTTCTTCCACAGATTATCTAATTTGCACTGGATTACATGGCAGTGTAGACTCAAGGCCCTTCCACACAGCTATATAACCCATTTTTAATCTTATATTATCTGCTTTGCACTGGATTATCTTGACTCCACACTACCATATAATCCACTTCAGTGTGCATTTTATACAGCTGTGAAGAAGAGGCCTCATATAATCCAGTTCTAAGCAGATAATATAAGATTATCAATATACAGTAGACTCTCACTTATCCAACATAAACAGGCCGGCAGGATAAGTAAATATGTTGGATAATAAGAAGGGATTCAGGAAAAGCCAATTAAACATCAAATTAGGTAATCATTATACAAATTAAGCACGAAAAATCATATTATACAACAAATTTGACAGAAAAGGTAGTTCCACGCGCAGTAATGCTATGTAGTAATTACAGTAGAATCTCACTTATCCAACACTCGCTTATCCAACGTTCTGGATTATCCAACACATTTTTGTAGTCAATGTTTTCAATATATCGTGATATTTTGGTGCTAAATTTATAAATACAGTAATTACAACATAACATTACTGCGTATTGAAATACTTTTTCTGCCAAATTTGTTGTCTAACATGATGTTTTGGTGTTTCATTTGTAAAATCATAACCTAATTTGATATTTAATAGGCTTTTCCTTAATGCCTCCTTATTATCCAACATATTCGCTTATCCAACATTCTGCCAGCCCGCTTATGTTGGATAAATGAGACTCTACTGTACTATATTTACAAATTTACCAGTAAAATATCACAATGAATTTAAAACACTGACTACAAAAACATTGATTATGAAAAGGCAGACTGTGTTGGATAATCCAGAACATTGTATAAGCGAATGTTGGATAAGTGATATTCTACTTTGATTTGAAATAATTTCTGAGATAGAATAATGCAGAACAATATAATCTCTAAAACCAGGACAGTAAATAAAGAAATAAAGAAAGTAAATAAATAAAGCAAGGAAATTGGAAATTCCACAAAGGAAACAATCAGGGCCAGCTAACACTTCCCAAGAAAGGATTCTTCAGAAAGGAAGCTGAGAAGGCAGTGAAGCACTGTGTATTACCAAAGTCATTATTATTACTATCATTATTATTATTATTATTATTATTATTATTATTATTATTATTATTATTGTGTTACGGTCAACCGTGAAAATGAATACAATCTGGCTCCAAGTATTCAAAAACACTAAAATCAGAATATATAAAAATTAATGTGATATAATAAAACAGAACAATACAATCTCTAAAATCAGAACACTAAATAAAGAACAACACTCTGAAAATAGGGGAATTCCACACAGAAAACAATCAGGGCCAGCTAACACCTCCCAACAAAGGATTCCCATCATCAAAGTCCGGCCAATCCTCTGTTTTCTCAGGGCCACAGACAGTAGAAGCACATAAAATATCGCAAACAACACCACTCTGAAAACAAGGGAATTCCAGACAGGAAAGAATCAGGGCCAGCTAACACCTCCCAACAAAAAATTCACTCAGGGAGGAAACAGCCAGGCTTTAAATCTGCAAGGCCATTACATCCTAATCATTTTTCCTAATTGCAGCATTCATACTTGCCTCCAACAGACAAAAAAAAAACAAAACAATCAGAAATATTGTATATTCACAACCTTTAGGAAATAATATCCCCTGATGGCGCAGCGTGTTAAAGCGCTGAGCTGCTGAACTTCTGGACCGAAAGGCTGCAGGTTTGAATTGAGGGAGTGGAGAGAGCCCCCACTGTTAGCCCCAGCTTCTGCCAACCCAGAAGTTCAAAAACATGCAAATGTGAATGCATCAATAGGTACTGCTCCGGCGGGAAGGTAACGCCGCTCCATGCAGTCATCCCACATGACCTTGGAGTCTACGGACAACGCCAGCTCTTCAGCTTAGAAATGGAGATGAGCACCAACCACCAGAGTCAGACTCAATTAGACTTAATGTCAGGAGAAAACCTTTACCCTTTACCTTAACTACCACCAATTCCTCAATACTTTATTTCCCATACCACCAGACTTCGCCACAGCAACGCGTGGCCGGGCACAGCTAGTACATATATATAAACGCACCTCCAAACGTACAACATAATTACTGGGTCAAATTATTACAGGGCCTTATAAAATCAGAAGTTCACTCACTTTTTTAGTTTCTGCTGCAATATCTTCTGCAACATCTTCGGTCTGTAACTTCCCTCTGTCTCTGAACTAGAAGATAAACAGAGGGGAGGTCACAGGGGCTTACATGTCTTTACACTAATGCTCAGAGCATGGGAAATAAGCAAGACGAACTCCAACTCCTAGCACAGCACCACACATACGATGTCATAGGCATCACTGAAACCTGGTGGGATGACTCCCATCACTGGAATTTAACCATTGAGGGCTATAACCTCTTTCACAGAAATAGAACAAAGGGGAGAGGAGGGGGAGTAGCTTTATATGTCAAAAACAGTTACGTTGCAGAAGAAATGCAAGACTGTAATCCGGGAAACCAGCTTGAAAGCATCTGGATAAGAATCAAGGGAACCGGGACTCAAAAAGATCTTGTCGTGGGTGTCTACTACAGACCTCCGAGTCAGGATGAAGGACTTGATGAAGCCTTCTGTCAACAGCTGACCAAACAGGCACAAAGAAGAGATATAGTAGTCATGGGCGATTTCAATTATCCCGATATCTGCTGGAAAACAAACTCAGCCAAGAGTACAAAGTCCAACAAATTCCTCACTTGCCTTGCAGATAATTTTATGGTCCAGAAGGTAGAAGAGGCAACAAGGGGATCAGCAACTCTTGATCTAATCTTAACAAATGTGGAAGACCTGATCAATACAGTTGAAGTGGTTGGATCCTTAGGGGCAAGTGACCATGTGCTCCTGCAGTTTGCAATACAAAGGAATGCTGAAACTAAGACAAGTCAAACACGCATTCTGGACTTTAAGAGAGCTGACTTCCAAAAAATGAAGGAATTACTGAGCGGCATTCCATGGACGCCGATATTAAAAAACAAGGGAGTTAAGGATGGATGGGAGTTTTTCAAAAGTGAAATACTCAAGGCACAAATGCAAACAGTGCCAACAAAGAAGAAAAATAAGACAAGTGCAAAGAAGCCAGAATGGATGTCCAAAGAACTTCTAACTGAGCTAAAGCTCAAAAGTGACATGCACAAGAAGTGGAAAAGGGGAGAAATCACCAAAGAAGAATTCAAACGTATAGCCAACTCCTGTAGGGAAAAGGTTCGCAAGGCTAAAGCGCAAAATGAGCTCAGGCTTGCCAGGGACATAAAAAACAACAAAAAAGGTTTTTTTGCTTATGTTGGTAGAAAAAGGAAGAAAAAGGAGGCGATAGGGCCACTGCAAGGAGTAGATGGGGTGATGGTGACAGGGGATAGGGAAAAGGCAGAACTGCTTAATGCCTTCTTTGCCTCGGTCTTCTCACAAAAAGAAAGCCATCTTCAACCTCAGCAACATGGAATGGACGAAGGATTGGGGGAAATCCAACCCCAAATAGGGAAACAAGTTGTCCAGGAACACCTGGCCACTCTAAACGAATTCAAGTCCCCAGGGCCAGATCAGCTACATCCAAGAGTATTGAAGGAACTAGCGGAAGTTATTTCAGAACCACTGGCAATCATCTTCGAGAGTTCTTGGAGAACAGGAGAAGTCCCAGCAGATTGGAGGAGGGCGAATGTGGCCCCTATCTTCAAGAAGGGAAAAAAGAACGACCCAAACAATTACCGTCCGGTCAGCCTCACATCAATACCAGGCAAGATTCTGGAAAAGATCATTAAGGAAGTGGTCTGCAAACACTTAGAAACAAATGCGGTCATTGCTAATAGTCAACACGGATTTACCAAAAACAAGTCATGCCAGACTAATCTGATCTCTTTTTTCGATAGAGTTACGAGTTGGGTCGATACAGGGAATGCCGTGGATGTAGCATATCTAGATTTCAGTAAGGCCTTCGACAAAGTCCCCCACGACCTTCTGGCAAACAAACTAGTAAAATGTGGGCTAGACAAAACTACGGTTAGGTGGATCTGTAATTGGCTAAGCGAACGAACCCAAAGGGTGCTCACCAATGCGTCGTCTTCATCATGGAAAGAAGTGACAAGTGGAGTGCCGCAGGGCTCCGTCCTGGGCCCGGTTCTGTTCAACATCTTTATTAACGACTTAGACGAAGGGTTAGAAGGCACGATCATCAAGTTTGCAGATGACACCAAACTCGGAGGGATAGCTAACACTCCAGAAGACAGGAGCAGAATTCAAAACGATCTTGACAGACTAGAGAGATGGGCCGAAACTAACAAAATGAAGTTCAACAGGGACAAATGCAAGATACTTCACTTCGGCAGAAAAAATGGAAATCAAAGATACAGAATGGGGGACGCCTGGCTTGACAGCAGTGTGTGCGAAAAAGATCTTGGAGTCCTCGTGGACAACAAGTTAAACATGAGCCTACAATGTGATGCGGCAGCTAAAAAAGCCAATGGGATTTTGGCCTGCATCAATAGGGGAATAACGTCTAGATCCAGGGAAGTCATGCTCCCCCTCTATTCTGCCTTGGTCAGACCACACCTGGAATACTGTGTCCAGTTTTGGGCACCGCAGATGAAGGGAGATGCTGACAAGCTGGAAAGCGTCCAGAGGAGGGCAACTAAAATGATTAAGGGTCTGGAGAACAAGCCCTATGAGGAGAGGCTTAAAGAGCTGGGCATGTTTAGCCTGCAGAAGAGAAGGCTGAGAGGAGACATGATAGCCATGTACAAATATGTGAGGGGAAGTCATAGGGAGGAGGGAGCAAGCTTATTTTCTGCTGCCCTGCAGACTAGGACACGGAACAATGGCTTCAAACTACAGGAAAGGAGATTCCACCTGAACATCAGGAAGAACTTCCTCACTGTGAGGGCTGTTCGGCAGTGGAACTCTCTCCCCCGGGCCGTGGTGGAGGCTCCTTCTTTGGAGGCTTTTAAGCAGAGGCTGGATGGCCATCTGTCGGGGGTGCTTTGAATGCAATTTCCTGCTTCTTAGCGGGGGGTTGGACTAGATGGCCCTTGAGGTCTCTTCCAACTCTACTATTCTATGATTCTATGATTCTATGATTGATTTGATATTGGAAATGGCAATATTCAAAAGGCAGTGAAAAACCCCTCCTGCCTCATTCAGTGTCAGTGCCACTGAATGAAGCAGCCACTGTGGAACAAACTTCAGGGGATTTGAGCATGGGACTGCTGTGCTTGAATAATTCATCAAGAGGTTCTAATCTCCCCAGAGGTTTGAATTGGTATGGCCTGGTCTTACCACTCTGAGTGTCTTGACTAGCTGAAGTAGTGGCAGCATATTTGTTTTATCAGACACTGTTATGTGAATGGTGGGTGTTAAATAATTTCCACAGCTAGAATGACTAGGTCTTTATTAGGACTGAATTTGATACTACTAAGGGAAATATTACTTTGGCTTCAACTTCCACAATTCCTAACAGCCTACCAGCTTCTACGAATTGTGGGGGGCTGCTAGAAATTGTGGGAGTTGAAGTCCAAAACACCTGGATGTCTGAAGTTTGCCCATACCTGATCTACACTGTAGAATTAATAGAATTGTAGAATAAATTCTACAATATATAGTTCAAAACCTTCGACAACACAATTAATAGTTTGACAGTTTTAGCTGTCATGACTCAATGCTATGGAATCGCGAGCATTGTCGTTTTACAAGGTCTTAAGCCTTCTCTTCCAAAGAATGCTGGGGCTTTAATAAACTACAATTTTCCCATCAATCATCAAATTTCTAGCATTACAGTTGAACATTTAGAAATACTGTTCAGACATCTAAAAAGGATATGGCAGAATCCTGCAAAATCCCAAGACTAACACTTCAGCAACTTCTTAAAATATTGTGCATGTACATGGAACGTTTTCCACATATGCATATTTTTATGGCACATCTACATCAGTATGAGAAAATTCATTCCGAGCTTTGACACATATTGGTCATCAGAGCTTCTTTAGAGAAAAGCAAATTTAGCAAACTCTTGGCTTTTGAAAGTAAGATATTTGAAGGAATTTCAAGCAGGCAGTTTCTCTGCAGGATTACAAAGAAATCACAGCTCATTAGACTTTACAACTGTTCAATATGACTTTCACAATATGTGTTAACTTTCTACTTGCTGCTACACAGTTCACCAAACTTTTGTGCATATAGAAAATACTGTATTTTTACTGTTTTGGAAATTCTACGCCTTACCTTCTAACTCAAATGCATTAATTGGGTGACATTTTTGCCATAACTTATGAAAATAATTACCCACTGTTATTATTATATTTATTTATATCTCACTTTTTCTGTCTAAAAAAACAACCAAAGCGGCTAACAGAAATAAAAACAATACAATATATAATTCAAAATCTAAAAAAATACAAGTACTAAAATAGATTGTTAAAACCATTAAAAACCTATTAACATAATACCTTTTTCTCTCTGCCCCCTTGTCTATTGTTGCCTAAGCAGTGGACATTTGATGTCTATTTTAAAATTTCAACTTTTAGCACCAGAAAATTCTTCCTAAAATTTAGTCAAAAACTCCTCTCTTGCCATTTGTATCCTTTGGTTCCAGTCTTTTCCAGCAGAACAGAAAACATACAATACTAACCTTGTATCCATGGAGATACATTCCTGGACTCTGCCCAGATACATAATAATGTAGATAATAGCAAACCCCAATGAAATGAAGGACACCTGGCTCCTAGAGTGGTGCTGGAGAACTTAGAAATGCATATAGTTGTGGATAAAGGAAACCATGGAAACAAGTCCTATGGTTATACTTTATTTGTTCTATATTCCCACTTCAGATAAAAGTTCTGCTGGTGGCATGAACTACAGGCCACCTATTGAATGAATAAATTTACATAAGAGGAGAGTATTCACGTATGAAAATAGTGTTCATTCTCCATTCAAGCAGATGATTCAATACGTTTTATCTAGCTGGGATTCACAACAGGACTCTTGAGGACCCTTCCACACCAGAGAATTATAGCACTACAGTTCCACTTTAATTGCCATGGTAAAATCCTATGGATTCCTGGGATTTTCACTTTAGGGAATGGGACTCAGAAAACAGGCAGTGCCCAAGTTACAAACAAGACAGGACCTGTTGGTTTGTTCTTACGTTGAATTTGTACGTAAATGGAAGCAGGTACATTTTTAAAGTGTAACTCTAGACATATATTTATGTTGTCAAAGGCTTTCATGGCCAGAATCCCTGGGTCTCTGTGAGTTTTCCGGGCTGTATGGCCATGTCCCAGAAGCATTCACTCATGACATTTCGCCTGTATCTATGGCAGGAATCCTCAGAGGTTGTGAAGACTCACGCCCTCTAAGGATGGCTGCTATAGATGCAGGGGAAAGATCAGGAGAGAATGCTTCTGGAACATGGCCATACAGCCCAGAAAACTCATAGCAACCATACACACACACACACACATATGCATACATGTTTGCTTTGGATTGCACAGGGCAAAAGATTTCACCTCATTTTCTGTCCCTGTGATAGTTGATTTTGAAAAAAAAGGCTTGTTATGGAAACAACTCAGGCATGTTATGGATAACTCAGGCATGGGCCAACTTGGGCCCTCCAGGTGTTTTGGACTTTAACTCCCAGAATTCCTAACAGCCGGTTTGTGGGAGTTGAAGTCCAAAGCACCTGGAGGGCCCAAGTCTGATATATATAGCATTATAACTGTAATGTAAAAAGGCCCACTGTAAGGTAACAGGTAAATCCCATTAATTCAGTGGCACTATTCTAGTGAGGAACTAACCCTTTATGCCTCAGGGCTGCTGCTTTATTGTTGTTGTCATCCTCATGTTGTGCTTTGAGGTCCACTGATGGCCATTGCTTCTCATAGAGTTCTCTTATCAATACATCTTCATGGCCTTTCTCTGAAGCTGAGAGAGTGTGATTTCCCAAAGACTTTCAGTGAGCTGGCTTCTATGGTTCTGGGCTCCTTGCCCTTACATTGCTGTTTAGGAAGTGAAACAGCCTCCAATGATCTTATTTTTTTTTATCTCCCACCTTTTTGTTTTAAAATTGAAGAGTAGAGAAGTTTGCTTTTGGCCCCCCTCCGTTTTTAGCCATCCATATTATTCACAGAACAGTTTCCTACGGCACATTTCAAATCAGTTTAATTTCTTCTTACTAGCTTTCTTCACAGTCCAGCTTCCAGAACCATACATTATAAAATGGTATGTATTATTCTGGAGACCATACATATACAGAAATGTTAAACACAATGGTATGGATAATTCTGATTATTGAGTCATCGATGCTGCCACATCTTTATGCTTGGGAATCGTATCAATTTTCCTTCATGGCTGTCCCTTGACTGACAGCCTGATTATTGGGATTAATTCTGATTAATGACTGAACACCAAAGTATGGGAAAACCTTTCAAATAAAATAGAAAACAACATGAAAAGAGGGGAAGATTCCATTCTTGGTGGATGGATCCAGTCAAAGATGAGATAAAACTTGGTTTTGAGTTGGTCTCTCTCATTCATCGAGTCTCTGCAGTAAATGAAAAACCTTCCAAATAAAGAAACAGCAAGAAAGAAAGAATGGAAAGACTCCATTTTTGGTGGAAGGATCTAGTCAAGGAAGAGATAAAACTGTTGGTTTGAGTTGAAGTGACTCATTCATGGAGTCTCTGTAGTTAAATTTTAAATGGAAAACCTTCCAAATAAAGAGAAAAAACAGCAGAAAAGAGAGGCAGACTCTATTCTTGATGGATGGATCAAGTCAAAGGTGAAATACTGTTTCGAATTGAGGTCTCTCCTTCGTAGTTAAAAATGACTGAAGTGAGCTGCTGAAGGAGCCAAGTTGAGGTCTCTCATCATGGAGTCCCCGGAGTTTAATTTTAAATAGAAAACAGCAAGAAAAGAGAGGCAGACTCCATTCTTGATGGATGGATCCAGTTTTGAGTTGAAGTCTCTCATTCATGGAGTCTCTGTTGATAAATTTCAAATGGAAAACCTTCCAAATAAAGTAGAAAATAGCAGAAATGAGAGGCTGGCTCCATTCTTGATGGATGGATCCAGTCAAAGGTGAAATAAAACTATTGTTTTCATAGTTAAAAATGACTGTAGAGAACTGCTGAAGGAGCCAAGTTGAAGTTGTTTTGAGTCGAAGTCTCTCATTCATGGAGTCCCAGTACAGTAGTCTCACTTATCCAAGCTTCGCTTTTCCAAGCTTCTGGATTATTATCCAAGCCGTTTTTGTAGTCAATGTTTTCAATATATCATGATATTTTGGTGCTAAATTCGTAAATCCAGTAATTACAACATAGCATTACTGTGTATTGAACTACTTTTTCTGTCAAATTTGTTGTATAACATGATGTTTTGGTGCTTAATTTGTAAATTCATAACCCATTTTGATGTTTAATAGGCTTTTTCTTAATCTCTCCTTATTATCCAACATATTTGCTTATCCAACGTTCTGCCTGCCTGTTTATGTTGGATAAGTGAGACTTTACTGTAGTTCAATTTTAAATAGAAAACATTAAGAAAGGAAGGTAGGCTCCGTTATTGATGGGTGGATCCAGTCAAAGATGAGATAAAACTGTTGTTTTGAATGGAGGTTTCTCCATGTTTTAAAATGACTGAAGAGTTCTGCTGAAGGAGCCAAGCTGAAGTTGTTTTGAGTCGAAGTCTCTCATTCATGGAGTCCCAGTAGTTCAATTTTAAATAGAAAACATCAAGAAAGGAGAGGCAGGCTTCGTTATTGATGGGTGGATCCAGTCAAAGATGAGATAAAACTGTTGTTTTGAATGGAGGCCTCTCCTTCCGTTTTTTTTCGTGTCAGGAGCAACCGGAGTTGCTTCTGGAGTGAGAGAATTGGCCATCTGCAAGGACGTTGCCCAGGGGATGTTGCCCGGATGTTTTGATGTTTTACCATCCTTGTGGGAGGCTTCTCTCATGTCCTTGCATGGAGCTGGAGCTGACAGAGGGAGCTCATCTGCGCTCTCCATGGGTGGGATTCGAACCTGGCAGCCTTCAGGTCAGCAACCCAACCTTCAAGTCACAAGGCTTTAATCCCCTAGGCCACTGGAGGCTCCTAGTCAAAGGTGAAATAAAAAAACTATTGTTTTGAATTGAGGCCTCTCCTTCATGTTTAAAAATGGCTGAAGAGAGCTGCTGAAGGAGCCAAGATGAAGTTGTTTTGAGTCGAAGTCTCTCGTTCATGGAGTCCCAGTAGTTCAATTTTAAATAGAAAACCTCAAGAAAGGAGAGGCAGACTCCATTCTTGATGGGTGGATCCAGTCAAAGAGTAGATAAAACTGTTGTTTTGAATGGAGGCCTCTCCTTCATGTTTAAAAATGAGTGAAGAGAGCTGCTGAAGGAGCCAAGTTGAAGTTGTTCTGAGTCGAAGTCTCTCATTCATGGAGTCCCAGGAGTTCAATTTTAAATAGAAAACATCAACAAAGGAGAGGCAGGCTTCGTTATTGATGGGTGGATCCAGTCAAAGATGAGATAAAACTGTTGTTTTGAATGGAGGCCTCTCCTTCATGTTTAAAAATGGCTGAAGAGAGCTGCTGAAGGGGCCAAGTAGAAGTTCGCTTCACTTCACTTTATTTCTTAATTAGTCGCTCTCCACCAGAGTACTCCGAGGGACTTACAATTTAAAATATCATTCCACAATATAAAAAACATTCAACATAAAAACATTCAACGGTGACTATTTGGCAGATTAGATCTGATTTACTTAAATGCACAACCAAACAGCCAAGTCTTGAGCGCTTTTACAAAAGGTCGCAACTCCGACATTGCTCTAACATATGGAGGCAATGAGTTCCACAGAATTGGAGATAGAAGTTGTTTTGAGTTGGAAGTCTCTCATTCATGGAGTCCCAGTGGTTCAATTTTAAATAGAAAACATCAACAAAGGAGAGGCAGGCTCCATTCTTGATGGGTGGATCCAGTCAAAGATGAGATAAAACTCTTGTTTTGAATGGAGGCCTCTCCTTCATGTTTAAAAATGAGTGAAGAGAGCTTCTGAAGGGGCCAAATTGCGAAGTCCTGGCTTTCCTGCCTATGTTCCTTCTCCTTCTGAGGGAGTCCCAAAGGCGTGTTTCAAGTGAACGTGGGGACCCTCCTTGGGTCCAAAGGATGCCTCGGGCATGCCTTCCCTGGGGGCGGCCTCCCGGGCACGTAGGAAGCCCAAGGCCCGCCTCGGGGGCGGAGAAGAGGGCGAGGAGAGCAGGAAGCGGGCGAGCGAGCGAGCGAGGGCGCCATGATCGAAGGAGACGCTTCTGAGGTAAAATTCTCCTCAGGAAGGAAAAGCGCGGGAACGCCGGGAAGAAGGGCCAACGGTCCGGAGCGGGAGCCCGTTTAACGGCTCCGAGGATTCGAATCCCCCCTCGGCCGTGGAAGCCACGCTCGCGCGCTCTCTCTGGGGCCCCTTTCTAGGCTGCCATCGCATCCAGGTCGTCCACATTATCGGCTTTGAGCTGGACCATAGGAGTCTGCACCGCCAGTTCAAAGCAGGTGATCTGGATTTTAGACAAGAAGGGGCCTCAGGCTGGATCTACATTGCCATATAATCCAGATTGTCAAAGCAGATTTTATGTGGCCCCTTCTACACTGCCATATAATCCAGATTATCCGCCTTCAACTGGGGGCACATATGATTCACTTCAAAGCAGATAATGTGGATTACAGTAGAGTCTCACTTATTTATTTATTTACAGTACAGTAGAGTCTCACTTATCCAACATTCACTTATCCAACGTTCTGGATTATGCCCTGGTTTTTATTGTTTTCTCTGAATTTTGGGTTGTAATGTATGTTATTATTTATTGTATTGTTAAATTGTGTTATGATATGTTGTTTTATATTCTGTCATATTGTATGGTTTTGGGCATGGCCCCATGTAAGCCGCTCCGAGTCCCCGTTGGGGAGATGGTGGCGGGGTATAAATAAATTTTTATTATTGTTATTATTATTATCCAACACATTTTTGTAGTCAATGTTTTCAATACATCGTGATATTTTGGTGCTAAATTTGTAAATACAGTAATTATTACGTAGCATTACTGCATATTGAACTACCTTTTCTGTCAAATTTGTTGTATAACATGAAGTTTTGGTGCTTAATTTGTAAAATCATAACCTAATTTGGTGTTTAATGGGTTTCTCCTTAATCTCTCCTTGTTATCCAATGTATTCGCTTATCCAACGTTCTGCCGGCCTGTTTATGTTGGATAAGTGAGACTCTACTGTATTTATATTCTGCCCTTCTCACCCCGAAGGGGACTCAGGGCGGATCACATTATACATATATGGCAAACATTCAATGCCTTAACACAGAACAAAGACAGAAGACAAACGCAGGCTCCGAGCTGGCATCGAACTCATGACCTCTTGGTCAGAGTGATTTGTTGCAGCCGGCTGCAGCTGGCTGCTCACCAACCTGCGCTACAGCCCGGGCGTAAACATAAACGGGCCGGCAGAATGTTGGTTAAGCAAATATGTTGGATAATAAGGAGGCATTAAGGAAAAGCCTATTAAACATCAAATTAAAGGTAAAGGTTTCCCCTGACGTTAAGTTCAGTCATGTCCAACTGGGGTTTGGTGCTCATCTCCATTTCTAAGCCGAAGAGCCGGCGTTATCCATAAACACCTCCAAGGTCATGTGGCCATTGGCATGACGGCATGTAGCGCCGTTACCTTCCCGGCGGAGCAGTACCTATTGATCTACT
Organism: Anolis carolinensis; assembly: GCF_035594765.1. Lineage (NCBI taxonomy): Eukaryota > Metazoa > Chordata > Lepidosauria > Squamata > Anolidae > Anolis > Anolis carolinensis. Next base: position 118,694,140 of record NC_085846.1, read on the forward strand.
CACATTGGCATGTTTTCGAACTGCTAGGTTGGCAGAAGCTGGAGCTAACAGCGGGCGCTCACTCCGCTCCCCGGATTTGAACCTGGGACCTTTCGGTCTGCGAGTTCAGCAGCTCTGCGCTTTAACGCACTAAGCCACTGGAGCCTCCCATAACATCAAATTAGGTTATGATTTTACAAATTAAGCACCAAAACATCATGTCATACAACAAATTAGACATAAAAAGTAGTTCAATACACAGTAATGCCATGTAGTAATTACTGTATTTACAAATTTAGCACCAAAATATCATGTATTGAAAACATTGACTACAAAAATGTGTTGGATAATCCAGAATATTGGATAAGCAAGTGTTGGATAAGTGAGACTCTACTGTATATGGCAATTTAGATCCAGCCTGAGGCCCTTTCTACACTGCCATATAAAATCCAGGTTATTTGCTTTAAGATGGGTTATATGGCAGTATAGACTCAGATAATGCAGTTCAGAGCAGATGTGGATGACCTGCCTTGATATTTTGGATTATATGGCAGTGTAGAAGGAGCTTTTTTCCACAGTCATATAACCCAGTTCAAGGCAGATAATCTGGCTTTTATAGCAGTGTACAAGGGGCTTCTCTACACTGCCATATAACCTAGTTGAAGGCAGATAATCTGAATTACAGTAGAGTCTCACTCATCCAACATAAACGGGCCAGCAGAATGTTGGATAAGCGAATATGTTGGATAATAAGGAGGGATTAAGGAAAAGCCTATTAAACATCAAATTAGGTGATGATTTTACAAATTAAGCACCAAAACATCATGTTTAACAACACATTTGACAGAAAAAGTAGTTCAATATGCAATAATGCTATGTAGTAATTACTGTATTTACAAATTTAGCACCAAAATACCACGATGTATTGAAAACATTGACTACAAAAATGCGTTGGAAAATCCAGAACGTTGGATAAGCAAGTATTGGATAAATGAGACTACTGTATATGGTAGTGTAGAACATACACATAGAATACAGGTTAGCAAATGTACACATTAGCAAAGAAATAGTGAGAGGTTTGGGAGGTTGCTATTTCCAACAGTTTTAAGGCCTAACGTTTTATTTTGAAGGGGTTTTATACTGGGGAGATGGGATTGGGTTATACTGAAGATGTGATATTATTTATGTTGTAATTTTGGTAATGATATTTTATTTTTGTATTGTATGCTGTAAGCCTCCTTGGGTCCTCTTGTAGAGAAAAGCAGGGTAGAAAGATTTTAAATGAATAAAGAAATTTGAGAATGAGTTATTAACAAGTTTTTTTTTTGCATTTCTGATGGTTCTAGAAGCCTCATATACAATAATGTGACATACACATTTTAAAAATAAAAATCAGAATGTCCAAGGCGACCAGCTGATGACAATGGAGAGGAGGGAAGGTCTGCTTATTGAGAGGAGTGGAGAGAGCATAGAGTTCACGAGACAGCATGAGGCCCCTTGCCTCATGCCTACGTGTTCTTTTAACATTACAAGCTAGACAAAATACATTTAAAATGTCTTTTCTGCATATGAACGTAGCAAGAATTCTGTGAAATAGTCAAATGCACAATTATTATTTTCATAGGTAATATGCACAAAATCGTAAACTTAATTAAAACGTTAAGATATTATCTTATGCTTTTTGTACGGGTTTTTCTGATGGATAGTGATATCTCAGATGACAATATGTAACAAGCTGTTCTCGCTGATAAACCACGGAAGAGAAATAGGTTGGTGAAATCATGGAAACAAAATACTGTAAACAAAAGGAAGAAAGGTACGTGAAGCATGCTACAAAGAAACCAAAGATAGACTACAATCATGACATGAACTTCTGTGTGGCTCTAAAGCTGACTTGATGAGCATATACTGGAAAAACAAAGATGTTGTGAGTCAACATAATTTTATTATATCTCTATTGATGTCAGGACACCGGAAAGATGAACGCCAAATCAGGGTAACAAAGAGGGATTGTGTAAGAATAAAACCATAATGTGTTGCGTTCCAACTGCAGACTGAAATGTGCTCGTATATAGAAAGACATTTTTGTCAATTTTTAATGTTGACGGAAGAAAAGTAGAAAATAGTTGAAGAAAAAAGACCTATGGGAGTGCAGTTCCAGAAACTTGTGGCAGAATGAGGTTAAGTATCTAACTACACGGATTGTGTAAGGACATTTTTGTGTAAGGATGTTTTTGGTGCAAAGAACAGCACTGAAGAAGTGATAATACACTGCTGATGAAATCCCTACCTTCGACTTTGAACGTTCGTCAGATGTGGAGTATGCTTTGTGAACAGAAAGCAACAGCCCAGTGGAGTTTCTCCTTTCTGCTGCAACAAAGTACTTGTCACAAAATGTAATCTAGGATTTGGAACTGTAAAGCAGGATGCCTTCAATGAGTGCCATGTCTTCTTGGTGTGTTTCAGAAGACGAGCAGAAGAAAAACGTGTTGTCCAAAAAGATGTTCATAAACAGAAGAGAAAGCTTTCTTCCAACATCTGAATGAAAGCTTTTCTTCAGCATCTGAATGAATGTATTATTCATTTTTATAGGTGTCTTGAAAGTGAAGGGGGCAGAGGACCTCCAGAAATGAGTTCTTGTTTATGGCATTTCTTCAGTGCCTGTTTGAAATTACACTGTGATGATAAGATGATAAAGTGCATCAGAGTGTTTTGTGACAGTTGTGCTTCTCAGAATAAGAACTACTGCATGTTGTTCATATTTTGTGTAAGTGCATCTCAGTGTGGTTAGCACTTGGCATAGTTGAGAAAAAGCTTAGAAAAATAAAACTATCCCTTTTCCTGAAAAGTATGATGTAGTATTGAAGACTGTTGGGACAGTTTACATTCTAAGACCAGATTTTAAATGGGTGAACTGGCAAAAAGCTGCTTTGAATCTTGTGGAGAGAAAAAGCGGGCATTATTATTATTATTATTATTATTATTATTATTATTATTATTATTATTATTAATAATAATAATAATAACAACAGGAAAAACTCAGCCGCTATCAGGACCTCAAGATTGAACTTCAAAGACTCTGGCAGAAACCAGTGCAGGTGGTCCTGGTGGTGATGAGCACACTGGGTGCCGTGCCAAAAGATCTCAGCCGGCATTTGGAAACAATAGACATTGACAAAATCACCATCTGCCAACTGCAAAAGGCCACCCTACTGGGATCTGCACACATCATCAGAAAATACATCACACAGTCCTAGACACTTGGGAAGTGTTCGACTTGTGGTTTTGCGAAACGAAATCCAGCATATCTATCTTGTTTGCTGTGCCATACAACGTTGTTGTGTTGATAATAATAGCACAATATTCTACACCAATATTGCAGAAATTTGTTCTTTAGTTGAGTCTGAATTGTGTTTTTGTTCCTCCATGAAAGCATGATATCTTAAAGGAGGGATGCCTGTCTTCAGTTAAGGTGGATGTTGCGAAAAATGTCATCTTCTTCCTGCAGAATGTTTCTGCTGACAAATAGTGAAATATTTTTAATCAAAATGACTCAAATGCTCACCCATTATATCCCCAGGCTCTAAAAGACATGAACATTCATTGGGGCCAGGTCATCAAACCAGAGCAATACTCAAAAGCAAAAGTATATTCATAAGAAGTTTACAGGAGGTTGAAGAACAAGAATTATATAGAGGCTTACCAGTCATTTCCCAAAAAAGTAACGTGGAGGTTAAGATTAATTGGTTTCTGAACCTATAGGTAATGTACTTTGCATCCAGACCTGTTATTAAATGTGAGGAAATGTAAGCATCAAACAGGAAGACAAATGTATTTATTTTATAACAGTCTGAAAAATAAAATGCTGTTGTCTAGAGGAAACCTCCTAATTCAGTGTTCGCATTATCTGTGATGCTCAAGGCAACCCACAGATGGCATTATTGGTCAGCCTCTTAACCTGCATTTTTGAAAGGGAGTTCCACCACAGTGTGAGAATATTGGAGTTATGTGTTTTGAATAAGAATAGCCAAGTTTATTTCACACCTAATTAGTGAGGAATCGCAACAGAGTGGGGAGTATTTGCATGCAGCAAAATTCTATGGAAATCCTTTTTATACTTTGCATTATTGACATGTTAAAATCGATGGGTTTTTATTAAATTGAAATGCCCCCTATTTCAGGTGCCGGTGGTGTTTGAGGATGTCATCATTTATTTCTCCAGAGAAGAGTGGAAGATGTTAGAAAAGTGGCAGAAGGATCTCTACTGGAAGGTGTTAAAGGATAACTATGAAGCGCTGGTCCTTGTAGGTAAGGAGACTCTTTTGGCAGAAAAAAAAATGCCTTCAAAATGACTGTGCCCAATCTTTTTGTCAATGGAAAACTCCAAACTCCTGTCTGTTTTCAGGTGGCCTCACTCTTTTATGCATTTAGAAGGGGCCACAAGGGCCATCTTCTCCATCCCCATCTGCCATTCAGGAATACAAAACCCAAGTCCTCCTGAGAGATGCCCATCCAACCTCTGTAAAGACCTCCAAAGATGGAGAGTCGTATCACCCTCTGAGGTAGTTCTTTCACTGGGAAGAAATATATGGCTTTTACACACAAAATATTCTTCCTAATGTTTAGGTAGAATCTCTTTTCTTGTATTTTGAATGCATTGGTTCATGATCAGGTCCCTGGAGCATCAGAAAACAAGTTCATTTTGTCTGCCACACGATTCCCTTTCAGATATTTAAAGATGGCTCTCATGTCTCATTTTTCTCCAAGCTAAACATACCCAGCTCCCTGTGTTCATCCTCATAAAGTTGTCTTTCCAGACTTTCGACCATCTTAAGCTGGATCGATACTGTAGAACTAATGCAGTTTGACAATGATTTGGCACAGAGGTCTGAAGCCTTGTCAAATAGCAAATCCTAGGAGGTCGCCGCATTGAGCCATGGTTGCTTAAAGTGTGAGGCGGCATTAATTCTAAGTGCAGATGCTCCTTGATGACCATTCATGGCTTGCTAATGTTCTCCTTGATATTGAAGAGTACCTGCCTTCCTTCCCTCTGAAGACAGAACTTTTTGCTACTGTGATTAGACTTGGGAAGTCTGCTTTTCACTTCCAGCTGAAATTAACTTGTTATTCCTTTCCAATTCCCAAAATACCAAACTGGCATCAATAGATAAGATGGTGGGGTTGCAGCATGTGGCAGCCTCTTGCAAATAATAGTTTCCCCAGAAATAATAGTTTCCGAGAGAAGAACTGGAGGAGGCATGGAAAACGCCAGTCATTGGGATGACTGCAGCACATTGAAACCTGAGCCATTCTGGGTGTCACAGTGCTTGCTTTGTTTGGCACATAACGCGTTGTGTGCCTCTTTCTTTTTGTGAGCAGGACATCCAGTCACCAAAGCGGATGTCCTGGCATGGCTTGAGAAGCATGAATGTCCAAATGGCAATGGAATTCAGCAACCCAAAACCAGTAGTCCATCTGAGATTCTTTGTCCATGTGAGTAAACTTCTTTATTCTAACAGTTTGGGAAACTGAATATTAGAAAAAGCAAGAGGTGTGTGTAATGTGTGTGTGTGGTATATTATTTTAAAAATTTATATCCCACCTTAAATCCAAAAATCTCAGGGAAGTATAAACAAAGACCTGTTTAAGACAACAAATAATGATAACGATTTTAAAAAATGAAATTCTGTTAAACTACTTAGAATTTAAAACCAGTTAAAATAATTTAAAAGTTAAAATAGTATTGATCACAGCACACATACAGATTGGATAAAATTAATTAGGACTATTAGTTTGATTTGTTGCCACAGTTATACTAGTGTTGACATCAGTTGGGCCTCTGAGGAGAGTATTTCATAATCAGTCAGAGAAGGTTCTGAAGTAATATGTCAGGAGGTCATCAATTAAGTATTATAAGTGCTGGAAAAACTAGCCATTCGTGTAATGTGCATCGTAAGAGCCCTGTATCCACGGGGAATACATTCTTGGCTGGACTGCAGTTACCTGAAACTACAGATATGACCAAATGCCATTAAATTACTTAACTTCTAGCCCTAGGATGGTATAGATTTCAGCTGGAGATATCCTCTCTAGAAATTTCCTATGTCCTCCAGGTTACTCTGGTAACTTCTGGGGGAAGCATAACAGAAAATTGCTTGGAGGGCCCAGCAAATTCCATTTTCCCCAGGTGCAGGTGAGTGAAACAGCAGTTATGGATTCAGATGATATAGGGGTCTAATTGTACATCTGTTTATGTCAGATGCAACCATGTTCTTGCTTTCTAAATAAGATTATAGAGATAAAGGGCAAATGTTCTGGTAAGAGGCATGATAGGTTCTTATAATGCTTTAACCTTTTTGCCTCCATATTGGACCTGTGGAAGTACAGCCATTTGGCTCCATGCCTAGCAGAAACTCAGGTTGCTGGAAAAGAGGTCTGATCAGCATATGTCTGTTTGGGTTGTCCTCTGCAATCTATTCTTTTTCAGTCTCTAATGAATTCATATTATCCTTTTATTCTAGCAAACCAGAGACTTCCACAGATGTGCCACAAAGAAGGCATCGAACAGGTGGGATCTCTTCAGGAGCTCTGTAGTGAAGTGAAAGTAGACACTGCCCTTTGTTATAACATTACGGGAAGCCATTCCCAAAGGACAGCTGTTTCGCCCAGAGAGTATGAATCTGGAGAAAGTGGCCAGAAGTCCCAGCTGAAGAGTTTGCCTCGAACACGGCCACGGGTCAGAATAAAAAAGGCCTTCTTTCCTTGCTCTAAGTGCAAAAAGTGCTTTTCTAGTTCCTCATTCTTGAAGGTGCACCGGAGGACTCACTTGAAGGAAAATGGGATGTACACGCATCATGGGAACGCCCTGAAGACACTGCATTGTTGCACAGATTGTGGTCAGAACTTCCACAGATACCTTGACTTCCTCCAGCACAGAAAAAGTCACCAAATGGCAAATCCCTGGCTATGCACTCATTGTGGGGATGTTTTTATGTCCCAGAGCGATCTTGCGATGCATGAGAAGGGCCATTTAGAAGAGGCGAACCAGGACCTTGCTTCATGTAGTCAAAATGCTATCTGTGAGTCATCTGAGACTGGTGGCAGTCAGATGGGCTTGGATGATCCCCAGCAGCAGGAAGATGATGGCAAAGTGAGAAAACTCTTCTCATGTGTTTACTGTAAGTTGCAGTTCAAAGTAGAAATGAATTTGGCAGTGCATTACAGATACTGTCCCAAGGGAAAGCTTAAAAATCCTCAGGATGCGGAGGTTCCTGCCAGGCAAGGATCACCCCATTGGGCCTCTGCTCACAAGAGCGGTGACTTATGGCAGCCTCAGCATCCTTCGCAAACATCCGCTCAGGTCATTTGCCCGGATCCTGGTCAGTTGGTTATCCAGACGCATCGCCAGAAACACCAAGTGGAGAAGCAGCGAATCAGTGCGGAGCCTGGAGGAAGTGCCTCCTCAGTGTACAGTTCTGGCAGCCTCCAGAAATCTTGTGCGACAAAGACGCTGCACAAATGCCAGGAGTGTGGGGAGAGGTTTGTTTACAAGTGGCAGTTGGCTGCTCACCTGGAAAGCCACACCGGAGGGAAAGGCTCTTATGGGAAGAGCTTTGCGCACAAAAGCAGCCTCTGGAATCACTCTCAGATTCACCAGGAGGAAGCCAAACTGAGAGGGGAAAACCACCAGGAGAACCTTGTCCCAGCCATCAGCCACAGAGCTGACAAAGAGAGGCCTCTTTTTCCATGCAAGGAGTGTGGGAATAGCTTCTCAAAATCATACTTGCGTTTGCACCTGGCGGTCCACGCGGGAATAAGGCACAAGTGCCTCCTTTGTGGGAAGTTGTTCAACTACAGGAGCAGTGCCATTGGGCACCTCAAACAGCACAGGAAGGAGGGGCCTTTCTTTCCATGCCCCAAATGTGAGCGGAGGGGAGGTATATACTGTAGCTGCAGGATGAAAAAGGTCCGCATCACTCCTCCTGAGCCCTCAACGCAAGTGGCAAAGGAATGAGTCTGCACTCAGGATTGCTTCCACAAATCACTGCAATTATGAATAAGCATCCTGAGTCTGAGGATCAGAAGAACTCCCCTTAGAAACTGGAGGGTAAACCATTTTGGTTCTCAGGGTTTTTTTTTTGGAAAAATGTAGGAATATTTGGCATCTATAGCAGAGTAGAGTGTAGTGTAGACAGCGTGTTTTTATTTCCCCTCAGAATTTACCCTCAGAAGGTAAATTCATTCCTGAAAGAGTTATTATCAGGGGGGAAGGAGGTCTCCACTGAAGGAGATCATATATATGGAATGAATTTCCCTTCTGAGTGGTAGATTTCTCTCACTTCTTCTTTTAATAATAAATACAGTAGAGTCTCACTTATCCAACACTCGCTTATCCAACGTTCTGGATTATCCAACGCATTTTTGTAGTCAATGTTTTCAATACATCGTGATATTTTGGTATTACATTCGTAAATAAAGTAATTACTACATAGCATTACTGCTTATTGAACTACTTTTTCTGTCAAATTTGTTGTATAACAGGATGTTTTGGTGCTTCATTTGTAAAATCATAACCTAATTTGATGTTTAATAGGCTTTTCCTTAATCCCTCCTTATTATCCAACATATTCGCTTATCCAATAATCTGCTGTCCTGTTTATGTTGGATAAGTGAGACTCTACTGTAATAATAAAACTTTATTTCTATTGTAATCGGGTGATTCTGAAGGTTTTCACTTTTTTTGGTCAAACTTGCAACAACCCTGGCGATAATATTTGAGACTGTGGTGGAGGCTCCTTCTTTGGAGGCTTTTAAGCAGAGGCTGGATGGCCATCTGTCGGGGGTGCTTTGAATGCGATTTCCTGCTTCTTGGCAGAAAGGGGTTGGACTGGGTGGCCCATGAGGTCTCTTCCAACTCTACTATTCTATGATTCTAGACCGTTGTCTCACCTCCGTTCTTAACTGTGAGTTGGAAGTTACTGCCTGTACTTGGGTTTGCGTAAAAAAAAATTCAGGAGGAAAGGGATTACAAAATATTTTCTCAGATGGAAAGGGCGAGGGGGAAAAGTTTGAGAAGCCTTGACACAGATCAAAGAAATAGGTGAAAAAAGATAGGAAGCCTGCACCCCAGGGGTCTCTCTGTTCCCTCATTACTCAGATACTTCTTTACTTCCAACAAAAAGCGTGCTGAAGAGCCTGAGTGACTTTCCCTGGACTTGCACTCCAACTCATTGCTTTGTGTCCCACATTCCTTCCTGCTTGAAGACATTAGATCCTAGCCACAGTCCACCCAGAACAAGTACCCTGTGTTTTTTGGGTACCTTTCCTAGGGCACAGGTAAACTTGGGCCCTCCAGGTGTTTTGGACTTCAACTCCCACAATTCCTAACAGCCGGTAGGCTGTTAGGAATTGTGGGAGTTGAAGTCCAAAACACCTGGAGGGCCCAAGTTTGCCCATACCTGTCCTAGAAGTAAAAAATCTTTTGCCCCTGAAACTTTTTTCCATAAAAACAAAATGTAATAATTATATTGTCAGCTAGTTTCTTTTAGAAAAACGAATGAAATGTTTAAGACAAGTTGTTCACGTATCTTTGTTGCTGTTACTGTGTGCCTTCAAGTCGTTTCTGTCCTAATGTAACCTAAAAGTGAATTTATCTCAGGGTTTTCTTGGCAAGATTTGTTCAGAAGAGGCGTGAACCCAGTGAGTTTCCATGGCTATGTATGGATTCGAAGCCTGGTCTCCAAAGTCATTGTCCTATGTTCAAATCACTATGCTACCTTGGCACCTTGTCATGTATTTACTGTCCCTAAAATAATTTCTCACAACTATGCAAGATTCATTTCTTTAATGTAAATATATGTACATTTCCACAATAGAAAACCTAATAAAACAATGGGAAAAACTGAGGCCCATCTAACATAATTGGAACAAATCAGAAATGATGGTATTTAACTATCAAGAAGAAGAGATAAAAAATAAACTAGGAAGGGGAAATAAAAATAAAAATTAAAGAAACAATAAAATATTTAGGGACAAATATAACTAAAGAATTTTAAAAAATGGAAATAAATAGAAATGTAATTTTAAACTATCAATAAAGCTGGAGGAGGAAAAAATGGAAATAAGCAATTTAACCAAATTATGAATGAAAATTAATATAAAATTATTAGAATACACTAAGCTCAAATTATTGTGGTTTGGTAAGATAGCATTAGTTAAAATGAAGATATTAATCAAATTAAATTTTTTATTTAGAATGCTACCAGTAGAAATTTCAGATCAAAAAATAAAAAATTGTATGGGCATGTTAAACTTGTATTGTAATGGAAACAAAGAAAGCTAGAATAAACCAAAGCATATGGTATAAACCACAAAAAGAATGTGGTCCCAGACTTCCAAATCTCAAGTTATATTACCATTCTAATCAAATAAGATATATAGTAGAAAGCTTAGCAAAACAAACAAGGTGTGACGTGGCCGACTATGCCATGTCACACCTTGTTGTGCAGGTAGCCAGCTTATTTGCAGGTTCTACTGCATTTTAAGATTTTTTTATAACTTATAATTTTTTTGCTGGGATTTTATATGAATTGTTGTCTTTTATGCTTATGTTATATATTTATACTTGTGTATTTATATAGTTTGTATTATGGTTTATATGCGGCACTATGGTGCTCCCAAAGCAGTTACTATACTCCCAACTCAAGAACGGAAAATGGAATGTTAGTGGGCAGGGAAAGAGATTTAAAGATGGGTTTAAAGCTAACCTTAAAAACTCGCATAGAAACCAAGAACTGGAAAGCCCTGGCCCTTTAGCGTTCTAACTGGAGGTCAGCTGTGACCAGCAGTGCTGTGGAATTTGAAGAGGCACGAATGGAGGGCGAAAGGGAGAAATGTGCCAAGAGGAAGGCGCGCCAAGCCAACCTTCCTCCCGGAAACCAGTGTCCTCACTGTGGACAAACATGCGGGTCAAGGATAGGGCTCCACAGTCACCTACGTACACACCGCCAGGACACACTTGAAAGGCCATAATACTTGCACAACAAGGGGTCACCTAAATTATTAAGTAAGTTAGTAAGCAAGTAATATATAACAATAAAGAAATAAAATATGTATAAATAGGTAAAAGATGTGTAATAGAGTTATATGTGACATTGGGGAAAGTTAGAAACTGATAAGAAGCATACTTAAGGTGTGGTTGATTTTTCTTCTTTTTTATTCGTGTAAAATATGTCGTATTCCTCTGTCCAAGATATTGTAAAGAGGGGAAAGGGTGTATATTTATACATTTTGATTTATAAATCTATAAATAAAAGTTTCTAAAACTAAATATATGTACAGTATGAGATTATTTGTAGCCTTTGCTTCCTTTTCTCTGTTCCATGTAGGAAAATTAAGTGCTTTATGTCTGCTTCACAGTATGGATAATTACTGGAGTCAAACTCATTTTGTTTGTTTTATTAATGCTGATTTTTTTTCTGTTGGCTTTTCGTTTTGTTTGCTCTTCAAACTGGAAAAAAAGAATTCTAATAGTAAAGTGCTATTTACATTCCGAGGCCTTGGAGCTCCTTTGGAGTAAAACCTTTTTTTTTACAGTAAATTCAATTTCCGATTATATTCTGGACAGCCTTAGCTTCTGCAAATGGCCTGACTTGGTTTGGTTTATTGCCGTCAGAGGCAGAGTTGACCCCAAAGCTGTCAAGGGCTCTGAGAAAGAAGATAAATTTGTGAGTATGTGGTAGAACTCTATTCTACTGAAAGACTCATCCCTCCTGTGGATAACCAAGACTTGATGCTACTCTTTTGGTATCATACAGTATTGCTGGATGAAATTCAAAGTGGGGATGCGTCGCTCTTTGTGAGTTTCATTTTGTGATGTTTCTGCATCCTGTAACAAATGTGTATTTGTTGGAGACTAGGGTTGTCGTATGTCTTTCGGGCTGTGTGGCCATGTTCCAGAAGTATTCTCTCCTGATGTTTCGCCCACATCTATGGCAGGCATCCTCAGAGGTTGCGAGGCATGGATAAACTAGGCAAGGAAGGTAAATATATATCTGTGAAGAGTCCAGGGTGTGACAAGAGTCCTTTGTCACTGGGAAGCAAGCATTAATGTTTCAGTTAATAACCCTAATTAGCATGGGAAAGGTTTTGTCCCTTGCCTGGGGGCATCCTTTGTTCAGTCATTAGCTGTCTTCTGCCCTCAGAGTGTTGGTTCCCATCTACTGTTTTGATTTTAGAGTTTTTTAGGGTTGGAGACTAGCCCGGAGGGGAAGTAAAGGAGAGAATTCCAGGAGAGCAATAAAATCCTTATCCAACATTTGCTTATCCAACTTTCTGGATTATCCAACACAGTCTGCCTTTTAGTAGTCAATGTTTTTGTAGTCAATGTTTTCAATACATTGTGATGCTTTGATACTAAATTTGTAAATACAGTAATTACTACGTAGCATTACTGGGTATTGAACTACTCTTTCTGTCAAATTTGTTTTATAGCATGATGCTTTGGTGCTTAATTTGTAAAATCATAACCTAATTTGATGTTTAATAGGCTTTTCCTTAATCTCTCGTTATTATCCAACATTTTTGCTTATCCAACGTTCTGCCGGCCCGTTTATGTTGGATAAGTGAGACTCTACTGTATTAGTATTAGCCCCGGTGGCGAAGTGCGTTAAAGCGCTGAGCTGCAGAACTTGCAGACCGAAAGGTCCCAGGTTCAAACCCCGGGAGCGGCAAGAGCTCCTGCTGTTAGCTCCAGCTTCTGCCAACCTAGCAGTTCGAAAACATGCCAATGTGAATAGATCAATAGGTACCGCTCCGGCGGGAAGGTAACGGCGTTCCATGCAGTCATGTCAGTGGCCACATGACCTTGGAGGTGTCTACGGACAACGCCGGCTCTTCGGCTTAGAAATGGAGATGAGCACCAACCCCCAGAGTCAGACATGACTGGACTTAACGTCAGGGGAAACCTTTACCTTTTAGTTTTGTGTGTTGTTGAAGGCTTTCATGGCCGGGATCACAGGGTTGTTGTATGTCTTTCGGGCTGTGTGGCCATGTTCCAGAAGTATTCTCTCCTGACGTTTCGCCCACATCTATGGCAGGCATCCTCAGAGGTTGTGAGGCTCTGAGGATGCCTGCCATAGATGTGGGCGAAACGTCAGGAGAGAATTATTATTATTATTATTATTATTATTAAACTTTATTTGTACCCCGCTAGCATCTCCCGAAGGACTCGATGCGGCTTACAAAGGCCAAGGCCTCAACACACAATATAACAATACAAAACAAAAGGCAAATTAAAAACAATTAAAACAGTATAAACAACAAGCAATAAACAATACGCTAAAACACAATAATACTTCTGGAACATGGCCACACAGCCCGAAAGACATACAACAACCCTGCTTTACCTTTTACTGTATTAATAGTGAAGGCTAGAGCTGTGCCTTCAAATCATCTCCAGTCTCATCCCAAAAGTTCAACCCGGAACCTATCTCAATGGGCGCTGGTACCCGGTCGGAGGCATTGGAAATCGGCGCTGCCAGTTTCCAAAATGGCCGCCCTGGCTTAGAGCGAGTGGCGCTTTGCCCATGCGCGGTGCAGGCGCCAAGGCAGGGCTTTCCCTGCCGCTCCCGAAGCCAGGGCGGCCATCTTGGTTAAGGGCAAAAAAATCCCCTGCTGGTTTTTTGAGACCTATTCGTTTAATATATTTGTTTCCAGTTTGCAGATTACACCTCTTTTTTGTCCTTGATTCTCTGCAGAGGGGTCTGGGCGTCCAAAGCATTTAAGGTCACCCCAAATTTACTAAAATTTAATAAAGTTCGAAAAGGAGGTGTTGCAGTTATAAGCCTTGCCTGAAGGTGGCAGTGTGCGCCCACATCTGAAGGTCTGTAATAGCTTATAGCAGGCATGGGCCAACTTGGGTCCTCCAGGTGTTTTGGACTACAACTCCCATGATTCCTCACAGCCTCAGTCCCTTTCCTTTTCACCCCCAGCCGCTTAAGCGGCTGGGGGTGAAAAGGAAAGGGACTGAGGCTGTGAGGAATCATGGGAGTTGTAGTCCAAAACACCTGGAGGGCCCAAGTTGGCCTATACCTGCTTTATACTATCTCTACTGATGCACTAGGATTTATCTTCTTCGTTTTTTCGTAAGTGGTGGTCCTGCAAGAAGGCGAAAAGGTACGTAATAATAACAACGTTACACTATTATCTTCCCAGTTTTTATTGATTTGGATAATTTGCGTATCTGTATCATGTGTTTCATTGAAGTAAACTGTCAAGAACAGGGTTGTTGTATGTCTTCCAGGCTGTCTGGCCATGTTCCAGAAGCATTCTCTCCTGACGTTTCGCCCACATCTACGGCAGGCGTGTTCAGAGCCAATCGTGGGGTGGATTTGGGAAGATCCGTCCTCGTGTTGCTTTTCTTTCACGCTCTTTTGCAAGTGATCTTCATCTGGGGCGCCCCACCGACATAACGATACCCCACGCGGCAGGTTTTGGTCACCTGGTCAAGGAGAGAGGCAACACCATCAACGCCAGAATGGCTCGGATTTGGAAGAACGGCTCGCTTCCCCGTCCTGCCTGTTGCGCCACTGCAAGCTCTTATGCAACATGTGTGTAGCAAACAAAGAATTTATATGTCGGCTTATCTAAAATTGACCAATGGCTGAGGGTCTTCCTCACCTTCCACACCCACTTGGCACAAGTGATACCAATGACCTAACTTGTTTACTCTGATCTTTCTTCTCCCTTTGGAACTTCCTGGAGAAAGGCACCAGCTCACAGGAAGGGAGGGTCATATGCACAGGCAAAGCTAAATAAGCCGAGATATAAATTCTTTGTTTGCAACGCACATGTTCCGACGGCCATTTGCATGGTATGGACCCACTAAAGTGCGTACCTACGGCTGTTTAGCCTTATTATCAGCTGTGATAACAATAAAAGGCTTGTTTTATTGATCTCCTGGAATTCTCTCCTTTACTTCCCCTCCGAGCTAGTCTCTTCACTTCACTTCACTTTATCTCTTAATTAGTCGCTCTCCACCAGAGTGCTCCGAGCGACTTACAATTTAAAATATCACAATAGTAGTGCAGTATCAATATTGAACTACTATGTCTCTAACACAGTAGTGCAATGGTTAAATGCATAGAGTGATTATTCATCCCTAGAGCGTAGCAGAGAATGGTTCTCGTTTGTGACAGGACATACGTCATGTTTTAGATAAGATTGGAATGTGGGAGTGTTCTTCTCATGCGGGCTTTTGTTGAAGTCAGAGGGAAAACTGCTATGGTCCAGCATGATGTGTATATAAGATGTATATATCTTTAATAAAGCTTAAGCCGCTGTTTACAGCTGACAACTGAGAAGTCTGGTGTTTGTTCCCTGTCTGAGCAGCTGCCAGAACGTTGGAGGAGAGGAATTGAGACCGGGAAGTGATTTGTCTCAATTGAATCCATTTCCTGACAGAAGGGACCTCCAAAAGCCATCTAGTCCAACCCCATTTTACTATAAAGTAACACCATCCAATTACTGGAATCACACTGTGTCCAATTCTGGGTGCCACAATTGAAGGGAGATGTTGACTCTAAGTTTGAATGTGTCCAGAGGAGGGCGACTCAAAGGATCAAGGGTCTGGAGAACAAGAATCCCTATGAGGAGTGGCTGAAAGAGCTGGGCATGTTTAGCCTGCAGAAGAGAAGGCTAAGAGGAGACAGGATGAGGGCCATGTATAAATAGGTGAGGGGGAGTCCTAGGGAGGAGGGAGCAATAATAATATAATAATAATAAAACTTTATTTATAACCCGCCACCATCTCCCCAATGGGGACTCGGGGCGGCTTACATGGGGCCATGCCCAGACACGATACAATATAACAAAATAAAACAATATATCATAACACAATATAATAGTACAAAAATAATCATATACATTACAACGCAAATCAGAGCAGACAGGGCGGGCCACATGAACATTTAATTAAAAACTCGGGAGAGAGAGGCATATAAATAAAGAGAACAGGGGTATAAGACGGAACAGTCCAAACAGTCCAAAGGATAAAATCCAAGGGGAGTAATCAAGAGGTATATAACATTTACTCCCCGAAGGCACATCGAAAAAGCCACGTTTTTAGATCTTTCTTAAAAGCCAATAAGGTGGGGGCTTGCCTGATCTCAGAGGGCAATGAATTCCACAGTTGGGGGGCCACAGCAGAGAAGGCCCTCTCTCTCGTTCCCACTAGACGGGCCTGGGATAGAGGCAGTGGCGAAAGAAGGGCCTCCCCGGATGAGCGGAGGGATCGAACAGGTTTATAATAGGAGATACGGTCACGAAGGTAGGTGGGTCCCAAACCGTTTAGGGCCTTATAAATGATGGTATTCACCTTGAATTGGGACCGGAAGGTGAACGGCAGCCAGTGGAGCTCCTTGAACAGGGGAGTAGATCTCTCCCTGTAGCTCGCCCCTGTAATTAATCTGGCCGCCGAGCGCTGAACCAATTGTAGTTTCCGGGCCGTCTTCAAGGGAAGCCCCACGTAGAGCGCATTACAGTAGTCCAGTCTAGAGGTAACTAAGGCATGCACCACCGTGGTCAAGTCAGACTTCACGAGGTATGGTCGCAGTTGGCGCACAAGTTTGAGTTGTGCGAAGGCCCTCCCGGCCACCGCCGACACCTGAGCCTCAAGCGTCAGCGCTGAGTCCAGGAGGACCCCCAAACTGCGGACCTGTGATTTCAGGGGGAGTGCAACCCCGTCCAGGACAGGTTGCCACCCAATACCCCGATCCGACGCGCGACTGACCAGGAGGGCCTCTGTCTTGTCAGGATTGATCCTCAGCTTGTTCCTCCTCATCCAGTCCGCCACAGCGGCCAGGCACTGGTTCAGCATCCGAGGGGCTTCCTTGGATTCAGATGGAAACGAGTAGTGGATTTGCGTGTCATCTGCGTAGAGATGGCAACACCCTCCAAAACTCCGGATGACCTCTCCCAACGGTTTCATGTAGATGTTGAATAGCATGGGGGATAGAATAGACCCCTGCGGGACCCCACAGGTCAATGGCCAGGGGTCCGAGCAGGAGTCCCCCAGCTTCACCATCTGGGAACGACCCCCCAGGAAGGACCGGAGCCACTGCAGCACAGTGCCACCAAGCCCCATCCCAGAGAGCCTCCCCAGAAGGATACCATGGTCGATGGTATCGAAAGCCGCTGAGATATCCAAGAGAACCAGCAGGGTCACACTCCCCCTGTCCAGCTCTCTGCGGAGGTCATCCACCAAGGCGACCAAAGCCGTCTCGGTACTGTGCCCAGGCCTGAAGCCAGACTGCGAGCAGTCCAGAAAATCAGTGTCATCGAGAAACTCCTGGAGCTGCTTGGCAACCACCCGCTCCAGCACCTTGCCCAAGAATGGGAGGTTGGAGATTGGTCTGTAGTTGTTACAAATAGATGGATCAAGCGAAGGCTTTTTTAATAGTGGTTTTACTACCGCCTGCTTAAAGCAGGATGGAACTGACCCCTGAACCAAAGAGGCATTTATTATGGTCACAAACCAATCCAACAACCCATCTTTGGCCAGCTTGACCAACCAGGAGGGGCAAGGATCCAGAGCGCAGGTGGCCGCCCTCACAGACCCGAGAATCCCCTCCACGTCATCAGGAAGAACAGGCCGGAAAGAATCCCATAAGATCGAACAGACAGGTACCTCGGTTACCTCCTCTGGAGCTACAATTAAACTGGAGTCTAGCTCAAGGCGTATCTGAGCAACTTTGCCTGCAAAATGGTGAGCGAAATCGCTGCACCTAGTTGCCGAGTCATCGGGAAGCCCCTGTGCCTCAGGAGGCCGCAGGAGCTCCCCAACAACTCGGAACAACTCCGATGGCCTATTGGCCGCAGACGCTATGCGGGCAGTCGTGAAAGCTTTCCTGGCTGCTCGCAAAGCCACGGAGTAAGCCCTAATAGCGGCTTTAGCCCGTGCTTGGTCAGACACATCCCGAGATTTCCTCCAGATGCACTCTAGTCCCCTCCTCGCACGCTTCATCACAGCCAGCTCCTCAGTGAACCAAGGAGTCGACGTGACTCTACGCAGCGAAAGAGGACGTTCGGGAGCGATCGTGTCCAGTGCCCTTGCCAACTCCCTGTTATAGCGATCAGCCAGGGCATCGACAGGATCGCCAGTCTCCAAGACAGGAAGATCCCCAAGAGACCTCAGAAGTCCATCCGGATCCATCAGTCTCCTGGGGCGGACCATCTTAATGGGTCCACCACCCCTGCGGAGGTTAGAAGAAACGGCGATACTTAAACAGATCAGATGATGGTCAGACCATGACAATGGAAGAATATTTTGCTCTTCCACTCTGACTGTCCCACCGTCCACAACAAAAACAAGGTCCAAGGTGTGTCCTGCCTGATGTGTGGGCCCAGATATAATTTGAGACAGCCCCATGGTTGTCATGGCAGCCATGAAATCCTGAGCTGCTCCTGTCAATGTGGCAATGAGCAAGCTTGTTTTCTGCTGCCCTGCAGACTAGGACACGGAACAATGGCTTCAAACTACAGGAAAGGAGATTCCACCTGAACATCAGGAAGAACTTCCTCACTGTGAGAAGGGCTGTTCAGCAGTGGAACTCTCTTCCCCAGACTGTGGTGGAGGCTCCTTCTTTGGGGGCTTTTAAGCAGAGGTTGGATGGCCATCTGTCGGGGGTGCTTTGAATGCGATTTCCTGCTTCTTGGCAGGGAGTTGGACTGGATGGCCCATGAGGTCTCTTCCAACTCTACTATTCTATGATTCTATGATTCTGTGATCTGTCTGACAGCACATTCCCTCTATTTGGAATGGCTTGAGGGCCCCACATCCCTTAATCTGTCACTTGCCCCATTGCCGACTTACCCCATGCGATTTATATTCACACGTATCAATTTCAACCTTCTTCTTATTGTTGCACACCGTTTCCTTGATTGTGAGGTTAAAATACCGGTAAGATTTGACGGTGGAGTCCTGTGGAGACATTAAGCCAAAGCGTGAATGCAGCCACTCCTTGGGCACATGAACAGGAGCAGGTTGGGCAGAGAGAGGAGGAGGAGGAAGAGAGAGATGGAGGAGAAGGAGGAGAAGAGATGGAGGAGGAAATGAAGGAGAAGATGAAGATGAAGAAGAAGAAGAAGAAGAAGAGAGATGGAGATGAATAAGAAAGATGGAGCATTAGGAGAAGGTGGAAGAAGAAGATGAAGAGGAGGAGGAGGAGGAGAGAGATGGAATAGAAAAGAAGGACATGTGAGAAGAAGAAGAAGAGATGGAAGAGGAGGTGAATAAGAAAGATGGAACATGAGGAAAACGTGGAAGAAGAAGGTGAGGAGTAGGAGAAGAAAAAGGAGAAGGAGTAGGAAAAGAAGGATATGGGAGAAGAAGGTTAAGAAGAAGAAGAGAGATGGAGCATGATGAGAAGGTGGAAGAAGAAGGTGATTAGGAGGAGGAGGAGAGAGATGGAATAGAAAAGAAGGACATGGGAGAAGAAGAAGAAGAGATGGAAGAGGAGGTGAATAAGAAAGATGGAACATGAGGAGAAGGTGGAAGAAGAAGGTGAGGAGTAGGAGAAGAAAAAGGAGAAGGAGTAGGAAAAGAAGGACATGGGAGAAGAAGGTTAAGAAGAAGAAGAGAGATGGAGCATGATGAGAAGGTGAAAGAAGAAGATGATGAAGAAAGATGGAACATGAGAAGAAGGTGGAAGAAGAAGGTGAAGAGGAGGAGGAGAGAGATGGAATAGAAAAGAAGGACATAGAAGAAGACGAAGAAGAGAAGAGATGGAGGAGGAGATGAATAAGAAAGATGGAACATGAGGAGAAGATGGAAGAAGAAGGAGAGGAGCAGGTGTAGGAGAAGAAGAAAAAAAGAAGAAGAGGGTTGGAGGAGGAGAAGAAGGACATGAGAAAAGAAAGATAAGAAGAGAGATGGAGCATGAGGAGAAGTTGGAAGAAGAAGGTGAAGAAGAAAGATGGAGCATGAGGAGAAGGTGGAAGAAGAAGATGAAGAGGAGGAGGAGGAGGAGAGAGATGGAATAGAAAAGAAGGACATGGGTGGAGGAGGAGGAGGAGGAGGAGAAGATGAATAAGAAAGATGGAACATGAGGAAAAGGTGGAAGAAGAAAGTGAGGAGTAGGTGTAGGAGAAGAAGAAGAAAAGAAGAGGGATAGAGGAGGAGAAGAAGGACATGGGAAAAGAAAGATAAGAAGAAGAAGAGAGATGGAGCGTGAGGAGAAGGTGGAAGAAGAAGATGAAGAGGAGGAGGAGGAGGAGAAGAGAGATGGAATAGAAAAGAAGGACATGGGAGGAGGAGGAAAGGGAAGGGGAAGGGGAAGAGGATGGAGGAAGAAGAGGGGGTGATGGAGAAGATGGAGGAGGAAGAATAAGAGGACGGAGGAGAAGGATAAAGAAGAGGAGGAGGAAGAAGGAACAGAGGAGAAGGAAGAGGTAGAGGGAAGCACCCTTGGTTCCCAGATCTCAGGATCCGGCATTTCTTTTCCCAACCTTAGGGGAAGGATTCTCAGGGTGAGAACACGGCCATGAAAAGGACCTCTGCCCCACTGACTGTCCACCTTGTGGCTGAAACTTCTCAGGTGAATGTGAGAACTACCTGTTCCTCTGTCTGTCCCACCCACCCGTTTACCACTCGTCAATGGCTAGCACTTAATAAGCCAAAAATGAAAAACATAGTGTGTGTGTGTGTGTATGAGGGCGAATAAGCTGAAGCTTAATCCCGACAAGACAGAGGTCCTCCAGGTCAGTCGCATGCCTGATCGGGGTATTGGGTGGCAACCTGTGCTTGACGGGGTCGCACTCCCCATGAAGGCGCAGGTCCATTGCAGCTTGGGGGTCCTCCTGGACTCAGCGTTGACACTTGAGGCTCAGGTGTCGGTGGTGGCCAGGAGGGCCTTTGCACAACTAAAACTTGTGCTCCAGCTGCGACCGTACCTCGTGAAGTCTGACTTGGCCACGGTGGTCCACGCCTTAGTTACCTCTAGATTGGATTATTGCAACACACTCTACGTGGGGCTGCCTTTGAAGACGGCCCGGAAACTTCAACGCTCGGCAGCCTTGGTTCTAACGGGAGCCCAATACAGAGAGCGGTCAACCCTCCTGTTTAAGGAGCTCCACTGGCTGCCACTTATTTTCCGGACCCAATTTAAAGCGCTGGTGATCACCTATAAAGCTCAAAACGGTTTGGGACCCATCTACCTTCGGGATCGTCTCTCCCCCTACGAACCTGTACGGTCTCTTCGGTCATCGGGGGAGGCCCTCCTCTCGCTCCCGCCAGCATCGCAAGCGCGGTTGGTGGGGACGAGGGACAGGGCCTTCTCTGTCGTGGCCCCCATCCCGGTCATGGAATTCGCTGCCTAGGGAGATCAGGCAAGCCCCCACCTTGATGGCATTTCGGAAGAGTCTGAAAACTTGGCTTTTCACTCAGGCCTTTGGTTAAGATCATCTTTTTTTTCCATCACAATTATTATGCTCCTCAACCTTTTGCACTGGTCGCTCTTCCCGATTCCTGATTGATTGATATTACTCAGGACTCCTCCCTACCGTACCAAATGTGACCTTAAATGATTCTAATGCACTTTATCTATTTATGAATTTGTTACCCATAATGTGCACCGTACACTTTGCTTATCCACTATTGCAACCTCATTGTTTTTAACCTGATGTTTTAATTCTGCGTTGTGTTTTTTAACTTATTGTGTATATTTTTTATTGGTTTTTGTCTTTGTCCTGATGTTTTATATTTTATCATTGTTTGTATTTTGATTTTGCTGTAAGCCGCCCCGAGTCCCCTTCGGGGGAGATGGAGGCGGGATACAAATAAACTTATTATTATTATTATTATTATTATTATTATTATTGACACAACGACGTTGTATGACACAGCAAACAAGATCGATATGCTGGATTTCGTTTCACAAAACCACAAGTCGAACACTTCCCAAGTGTCTAGGACTGTGTGATGTATTTTCGGATGATGCGTGCAGATCCCAGTAAGGTGGCCTTTTGCAGTTGGCAGATCGTAATTTTGTCAATGTCTATTGTTTCCAAATGCCGGCTGAGATCTTTTGGCACGGCACCCAGTGTGCCCATCACCACCGGGACCACCTGCACTGGTTTCTGCCAGAGTCTTTGAAGTTCAATCTTGAGGTCCTGATAGCGGCTGAGTTTTTCCTGTTGTTTTTCTTCAATGCGACTGTCACCTGGGATGGCAACATCAATGATCCAAACCTTGTTCTTTTCCACAACTGTGATGTCTGGTGTGTTGTGTTCCAGAACTTTGTCAGTCTGGATTCGGAAGTCCCACAGTATCTTTGCGTGTTCATTTTCCACAACCTTTGCAGGTTTGTGATCCCACCAGTTCTTAACTGCAGGGAGGTGATACTTGAGGCATAGGTTCCAATGAATCATTTGGGCCACATAGTTGTGCCTCTGTTTGTAGTCTGTCTGTGCAATTTTCTTACAGCAGCTGAGGATATGATCAATGGTTTCATCGGTTTCCTTGCACAGTCTGCACTTTGGGTCATCAGCTGATTTTTCGATCTTGGCCTTGATTGCATTTGTTCTGATGTCTTGCTCCTGGGCTGCAAGGATCAGGCCTTCTGTCTCCTTCTTCAGGGTCCCATTCGTGAGCCAGAGCCAGGTCTTCTCTTTATCAGCTTTTCCTTCAATTTTGTCAAGGAACTTTCCATGCAGTGTTTTGTTGTGCCAGCTGTCAGCTCTAGTTTGTAGTGCGGTTTTCTTGTACTGGTTTTTTGTCTGCTGTGCTTTGAGGAGTTTCTGATTTTTGACTTCAATCAAAGCAGGTTCTTCACTTTGTTTTACGTATTCTGCCAGGGCATGTTCTTCTTCTTTGACTGCTTGTTTTACTTGCAAGAGTCCTCTGCCCCCTGATCTTCTAGGCAGATACAGCCGGTCAACATCACTGCGAGGGTGCAGTGAATGATGAATGGTCATGAGTTTTCTTGTTTTTCTGTCCAAATTGTCCAGTTCCGCCTGTGTCCAATTTATAATGCCAGCAGTATATCTTATGACAGGTATGGCCCAGGTGTTTATGGCCTTGATGGTGTTGCCTCCATTGAGCTTGCTTTTGAGAATTTTTCTGACTCTTTGTGTGTATTCTTTACTGACCACAGTCTTCACATGTTCATGCTTGATGTTGTCCAGCTGTAATATGCCCAGATATTTATAGGCCTCTGGCTGGTGACACCTTATTGTTTGGCCATTGGGCATATTGATGCCCTCACTTTCAATGATTTTTCCCTTCTTCAATGCCACTGTCGAACATTTGTCCAAACCAAACTTCATGTTGATATCAGTGCTAAAAATTCGGACAGTGTTGGTCAGAGATTGGATTTCAATTTCCGTTTTCCCATATAGCTTCAGGTCATCCATGTACATCAAATGTGAAATTTTGTGAGAATTCTTAGATATTTGATAGCCGAGATTTGTTTTTTGTAAGATTGTTGACAGAGGGATCATGGCAATAATGAAAAGCAGAGGGGACAATGAGTCTCCCTGGAAAATTCCTCTCCTGATGTTGACAAGTCCATAACTTTCATTTCCAACAAACAGTTCAGTTTTCCAGTGCTCCATCATGTTTTCAATGAAGGTGCCAACGTTTTTACTAATCCCGATGGCGTCCAGGCACTTGATGATCCAGCTGTGTGGGAGTGAGTCAAAGGCCTTTTTGTAGTCAATCCACGTCATGTGAAGATTAGCTTTTCGGCTCTTACAGTTCTCCAGAATCATTTTGTCAATCAATAACTGGTCTTTTGTGCCCCTGCTTTTCCGTTTGTTGCCTTTCTGTTCATCTGGCAAGATGTTTTTTTCTTCAAGATAGTCTTGAATTCTGTCAGCTATGATGCCAGTCAGTAGTTTAAACATAGTGGGCAGACACGTTATTGGCCTGTAGTTTCCTGGTGCTGCTCCTTTTGCTGGATCCTTTTGTATCAGGTAAGTTCTTCCAGTTGTTAGCCATTCACTGATACTTCCTTTCTGCAGGATCTCATTGAATTGTTGGGCCATTTTTCCATGTAAACTAATCAGATGTTTGAGCCAAAATCCATGAAGTTGATCACTACCAGGCGATGTCCAGTTCTTGACTTTTTGCACTTGTTTGCTGATCATTTCAGTTGTTATTTCCATCTGTTCCATTTTGTTCTGTGAGAATTCCCCCCCCCTCCCCGCAGGTGCCACCTTGATGTGGTGGGGGGGCTTACCTGCTGCAATGATGACTGAGGGCTGTGCTGGCGGTAGTGTAACTACCGGTAGGTCCAACCAAGCCAGAGAGGCCTCAGCTGAGGAGCAGAACTAAGAGCACCTAACCCATTAGCATTATGGAGAAACAAACCCAAACGAAGTCTATACTGGCTCGGTCGTCGCCCAGGATAAAAAGGACCGCGGTGGATGCTGCTGATTCTGGACATCCACTGACAAGTGGGCTACGGAATCAACAAACCCCAAATGAACAGTCACAGAAGCGGCAAAAATATACAATGCCAGAAAACCGCACAATTATTATTATTATTATTATTATTATTATTATTATTATTATTATTATTATTATTATTATGTGTATGTGTTTAATCACTTGTTGATGTAGACCAGGCATGGGCAAACTTGGGTCCTCCTTCCAGGTGTTTTGGTCTTCAACTCCCACAATTCCTAACAAGAAGTAGGCTGTTAGGAATTGTGGGAGTTGAAGTCCAAAACATCTGAAGGGAGGGCCCAAGTTAGCCCATGCCTGATGTAAACTGCTTTGGAGTGGACACTGTAGACTCTTCTCTCTCCAGCGGAGAGCATTTGAAATGCCCTGAACTGATCCTCAGGGACATAGTGCATAGAGAGGTTCAATGACCCCATGGCTCCTGACGTGGCACCACCGCTACTCACCCATTTGACCACGGGCTCGAGGTTCTCCAGCCGGTAAACGGGACTGGCGCCGGCCTCTTCGTTGTACTGCTTGACCGATTCGATGCCGGCCTGCTGAAGGGTCAAAGGAGGGCCTTTGCGGGGTTTGCCGGCAGTGACCATCCCAATGAGCAAGAAGAGCAACCAGCATCTGGCCATCTTGACTTCTTCTGGTCCGCACTGCCTGGAGCTGGTGCCGCAGCTATTCCTTTTATAATCCCCTCGTCCTTCTCTTAGAGAAGGCGTTGTCCTCTTTAGCCAGGAATAAGGAGGAGGTTAGGACACGATAGGAACCTGGGTGAGGTCAGGATGCTATGTCCTCCAATGTCCTTTTTAATGGCTACCTTCAAGAAGAAGAAGAAGGACATCTCCAGGACGTGGGCAAAGGGTACAAAACGGTCTGGTCTGCCCTTTGCCTTTTGGAGAAGGTCAGGCTGGCGACTGTGGGGCTGACGCCCAGTATTTTTAGGACAAAGGCCTTTATGTGGGTGAGGATACCTTTAGGAGACTTCATAGAATCGAAGCATCTTAGTTGGAAGAGATCCCCACACAATCAAAGCACCTCAGACAGATGGCCATCTAGCCATAGAAAAATGGTCATACATGTGATATGATATGATATGATATGATAAGCTATGATAGGATAGGCTATAATAGATATAGAGATTATAGGTCCCACCAGACTCCCATGCATCAGCAGAAAAGGAGAGTCCACCTGAACATTAGGAAGGACATCCTCATGGTCAGAGCTGTGGAATACACTGCACTGTAGTCCTTTGGAGGCTCCATCTTTGGAGGCTTTTAAACAGCGGCTAGATGACCATCTGTCAGGAGGGCTTTGATAGTGCTTTCCTTGCCTGGCAGAAGGGGATGGGACTGGGTAGCCCCTGAGGTTTCTTCCAGCTCTAGGATTCTATGATTCTACCCAAGAAGTTTGTAACCTCTGTCCCAATACGAAAACATAACAACATCTTTCTGTTCCTATGGAGGTGTGCAATTCCGACAGTTAAACAAAAAAGACAGAAAAATTAATGTGAGGTGATGTGTTGTCGAAGGCTTTCATGGCCGGGATCACAGGGTTGTATGTATTCCGGGCTGTATGGCCATGTTCCAGAAGTATTCTCTCCTGACGTTTCGCCCACATCTATGGCAGGCATCCTCAGAGGTTGTGAGGCATGGAGAAACTAGGCAAGGAAGGTTAATATATATCTGTGGGAAGCCCAGGGTGTGAGAAGAGTTCTTTGTCAGTTGGAATGTTGCGTGAATGTTGCAGAATTCTTCTCACATTCTGGACTTCCCAGGTGTAATATGATAATATAGTACAATATAGTATAACTAGCTGTGCCCGGCCACGTGTTGCTGTGGATGATGGGAATCATTTGTTGAGCAGTTGGAATAGCAGTGAATAGCCTTGCAGTCTTAAAGTCTGGGTGTTTTCTCCTTACATGAATCCTTGTTTGGTGAGTTGGAATACAATGGAATAGGTTTGCTGCTTGGAAGGGTAGGTACTTGCGTTGTAGGGAAATGGTTTTTTAGCCAATTTGAATGGCACTGAATAGCCTCGCTGTTTCAAAGACTGATTGCTTTCTACATAGGGGCATCCTTTCTTGGGCAGGCTGAATGAGACGAAGTAGTCTCATGGCTTGAAACCCTGAGGGTGTACTGTGAAGGAGAAATCTTGCTTGGTTAGGTTGAACAGCACTGAATAGCCTTGCTGTTTGGAAGCCTGGTTGTTTCCTGCCTGGGGGAATCCTTTGTTGGGAGGTGTTAGCTGGCCCTGTTGGTTTCCTTTCTGGAATTCCCATTTTCAGAGTGTTTTCATTATGTAATGTCCCGATTTTAGAGATTATATTGTTGTTTCCTGCCTGGGGGAATCCTTTGTTGGGAGGTGTTAGCTGGCCCTGTTGGTTTCCTTTCTGGAATTCCCATTTTCAGAGTGTTTTCTTTATGTAATGTCCTGATTTTAGAGATTATATTGTTGCTTCCTGCCTGGGGGAATCCTTTGTTGGGAGGTGTTAGCTGGCCCTGTTGGTTTCCTTTCTGGAATTCCCATTTTCAGAGTGTTTTCTTTATGTAATGTCCTGATTTTAGAGATTATATTGTTGCTTCCTGCCTGGGGGAATCCTTTGTTGGGAGGTGTTAGCTGGCCCTGTTGGTTTCCTTTCTGGAATTCCCATTTTCA
Source organism: Anolis carolinensis (assembly GCF_035594765.1). NCBI lineage: Eukaryota > Metazoa > Chordata > Lepidosauria > Squamata > Anolidae > Anolis > Anolis carolinensis. The sequence continues at coordinate 118,721,228 of NC_085846.1, forward strand.
GAGTGTTCCTCTTTATTTAATGTCCTGATTTTAGAGATTGTATTGTTGTGTATTATTACACCACAGTAATTGTAGATATGATATTTGTTGCCTGAGACAACAGCCGGTGGCCCCTCTTTTCAATCCCTTTTCAATCCCTGGAGAGGCCCAGGCAGCTGAGGCGGGGAAGGGAGGGCCCTCGTCCGAAGAGGGGAAAAGGGGAGGGAGGCTTTAGGACCCTTTAGGACACGGTGGGGGGGGGGGCTCTTCCCGGCCTTGCGGCCTCCCCTTGAGGCTTCTATCTCCAAAAGAAAAGAAATAGTTAAAAGAAAACAAACCTTGGGCCTTGCGGCCTCCCTTCAGCCTGGTGGGAGGCGGAGGTGGCTCTTCGGAGGGGGGGGGAAGGTTCGGGCTCTGGCTCTCTCGTGGCCGGGGACACCCTGTGGCCTGCGGGGCACGGAGGAGGCTGCAGTGGTCTTCGCGGGGGTGGTGGTGGTGGTGTTGTTTCACGCGTGCTCAGGCTCCACCACGGCCTGACAATTTTTACTCCGCGGCCCAACCGCGTGGAGGCCCCTCTTCCGACCACCATGGGGCCTTCCAGCCAGGCTGACGGCTGGGGTTTTAAGGCCCCGTGGAGGATTTTGACGGGATTTTTTGTTGTATCAACCTAGAGGCGTGGATGATGGGTTGTGCTGTCCAATTTCGAGGTTGGGGGTCCTTTCGTTTTGCTGTTTTGCTCAGTGCCGCGATTCCATTACCCTTTTATATATATAGATACTGTACTATATTAATGTAATTAATGTAATTACAATCATACATGCTGAGAGCTAGCACGGTACAGTGGTTTGAGTATTGGGCCAAAAGTCTGGGGACCAGGATTCGAATCCCTGCTCAATCGTGGAAACCTCTTGGGTGATTTTGGGCAAGTCACACACTCTCAGCCTCAGAGGAAATGAAGGCACACAACAACAATTGTACGCTATTATTTTATTTCCCTTGCATTGATATATACTAGTAGCATTTCAAGCTAAGTCAGCAGATGCTTATGCATTCTAACCGGAGGCGTTTTCTTTATCTGTGGGATGGATTTGTGAGTATTTGGTCCTTCTTGCAGACCTTGGTTTCACCCAAGGGATAAGCCTTGTTTCATTAGGTTTCGCACACAATCATTCCCATGACTTTCTTGGGGACCCCACCCATATATTTATAGCCTCCTTGGCAGGATTTGGTCACCTGTTCAAGGAGAGAAAAGAAATCATAAATGCAGGATAGTCCAGATTTCGAAGAGATGCTTATTTCCCTCTGCCCTAATTTTATCTATTGCCACATTACAAACACTTATGCCAACATGGGTGCCAATGCTAGTCAAATGCCCTGGGTGAGTGGACACGGATTCATGGCCACTAAACAAGAACAATAGCTGTGGGCTGGGCACCCACCGTATGTTAAAAGAAGTGTGTGTGTTATAGGACTTTGGGGTTGTTGTATGTCTTTCAGGCTGTGTGGCCATGTTCCAGAAGTAGACTTTCGCCCACTTCTATGGCAGGCATCCTCAGAGGTTGTGAGGACTTTATCACACGAGGTTGCCAAAGTGCAATTCGGGCAGATCAAAGCAACTGTTTACAGGGCTGACCTCATGGCTTCGTGACAAGTCGCTTTGTGCTTGATTCATGATTGTACCATCTCTTTTCATTGACAGGAAGAACCCATCAATGAATCCAATATCACTGTTGTTGTGCCATTTTTCTCATGAGTTCAGTGGTGTTGAATTGCACCCCTCCCACAGTGTAGACGCACCTTCAAATGAGCACAACAGGGACTCTCTGTTCTCAAAAGCTCAAGAGCCCCAGGCACATTCATCTACCCTTGAGTGTTCTTCTTACCCCGTTGGGTTTGAAGGCGCAGTTGTTGATGTTGATCTTCATGGGATTCCCTTTGCACACCGTCTCTTTGATCTTGAGGGAGAAACCTTGGAGCTTTGAGGAGAGGGGATCCTGGGGAGACATGAAGCCCAAGTGGGAACGCAGCCTCTGCTTCGACGGCTGACCAGGATCCAGCCTTTCTTCCCGCATTATTGGGTGAAGGGGAAGAACTCTTAGAGCAAGAAAAATTACAGATACCTGCCTGTCCATCCATCCATCCATCCATCCATCCATCCATCCATCCATCCATCCACCCATTCTAGCCTATAACTTGTAGAGTGAATGTGAGAACTGTCTGCCTGTCTCGTTGATCTGTATATCTTCCATCCATGGCTAATGTGCATGTGTCTTTAATCACTTATTGCTGTACACCAGGCATGGGCCAACTTCAACCCTCCGTCCAAGTGTTTTGGACTTCAACGCCCACAATTCCTAACAGTCTACCGATTGCCCAATTTAAAGTGCCATAAACGGCTCCGGTCCAATTTACCTATCCGAACGTATCTCCTCCTATGAGCCCATAAGAACTTTAAGATCATCGGGGGAGGCCCTGCTCTCAATCCCACCTGCTTCACAGGCGCAGCTGGTGGGGACGAGAGACAGGGCCTTCTCGGTGGTGGCTCCTCGGAAGTGGAACTCCCTCCCCAGTGACATTCGGCAGCTCCTTCCCTTCTAGGGTTCAGAAAAAAAACTAAAGACCTGGCTATGTGCTCAAGCGTTCAATGAATGAACTTTCGAGCTTGGCACGGTCGGTTTTTAAGACTCTGGATTAACAAGGTCTAGTGAACGAAAGGACATTACCTCGGTGCATGGTCATGTTTTATTATTGTATATTGGTTTTTATGATGTTTTAAATGTTTTTAGTTTTTAATGCCTATTGTATTGTTGATGTGATGGCACTGTGTTGCCAATTTGTAAGCTGCCCTGAGTCCCCCAGGGGAGAAGGGCGGGGTAGAAATACCGGAAATGAATAAATAAACAAATAAATAAATAAATAATTGTTAGGAATTGTGGGAGCTGAAGACCAAAACACCTGGATGGAGGGTCGAAGTTGGCCCATGCTTGCTGTAGACTGCTTTAGAATTGATATTATAGACCAGTCTGGCGCAACATATGGTCCATGGGCAGGACACATCCCGTACAGGGCTTCCCTACGGCCCATGGAAGGGGCTGGGCTTCATCTTTGCTGGTCAGCCTTTCCCATGCCGGCCTTCTTGGTCCCTCAGGCAGGGAAAGAGGGAGGAGGAGGAGGAGTATTTCCTTAGTAATATTGGGCCTTTGCAAGGGCCAAGTTGTGAAGGCTGCTGTAGGCTCTTTCTTGCCATTTACTTGAAGCTACAACTGACCTGCATTCCTAAAATCAATGCCTGCAACTGTGTTTAAAGCAGAGCTGGGGAAATGGCTCCTTCCTTACTTCCTTCCTTCCTTCCTTCCTTCCTTTCGTCCTTCCTTCCTTCCTTTCGTCCTTCCTTCCTTCCTTTCGTCCTTCCTTCCTTCCTTCCTTCCTTCCTTCCTTCCTTCCTTCCTTCCTTCCTTCCTTCCTTCCTTCCTTCCTTTCGTCCTTCCTTCCTTCCTTTCGTCCTTCCTTCCTTCCTTCCTTCCTTCCTTCCTTCCTTCCTTCTCTCCTTCCTTCCTTCCTTCCTTCCTTCCTTCCTTCCTTCCTTCCTTCCTTCCTTCCTTCCTTTCATCCTTCCTCCCTTCCTTCCTTCCTTCCTTCCTTCCTTCCTTCCTCCTTCCTTCCTTCCTTCTTCCTTCCTTCCTTCCTTCCTTCCTTCCTTCCTTCCTTCCTTTCGTCCTTCCTTCCTTCCTTTCGTCCTTCCTTCCTTCCTTCCTTCCTTCCTTCCTTTCATGCTTCCTTCCTTCCTTTCGTCCTTCCTTCCTTCCTTCCTTCCTTCCTTCCTTCCTTCCTTCCTTCCTTCCTTCCTTCCTTCCTTCCTTTCATCCTTCCTTCCTTC